>NC_136482.1:183390788-183548288 GCF_053919585.1 Euprymna scolopes
AACATAGGGCCACAACGACGCTCCTCTAACGGACTCGGTTCTGATTAGTCCTCCTCAGTTCGTCCATGTCATTCTGGCAGCCCTGGTCTCAGCCTCAATGCTTCTTTTCTGTCTGTGCACTGGCTTCCCAAAGGTTTTCACCCACTTGTGTCATGAGCTCTACTAGAGAGGACACTTCCCGGACCAAGAAGTCCACAAATGATGTCATTGCGGTTTCTGTAACTTTCTTTCTTTTACAGAATTGGGTTGTTGGCCATATTCTAAGCCCCAACCTGGAGGACCAGTGAGTGCTCTTAGTTTGATCTCTACCCTTCAACCTGTCTGTCTGTTTGGGTAACCCTACCAGGAGACAAATCTCCCACCTGCATAGCTATCCAGGTCCTAGAGACACGCAAGCCTCCTAACCATGCCAAGGTTGCACTTGCTAAGGGATTATTATTATTATTATTATTATTATTATTATTATTATTTAACTCCTTGTTTAAGCATTGCAATATATCTAACTTTGAATTTTATTTCCACCATCAATTGTTATTAATCTCTGATTTCTCTAACCGGCATATTGAACTTCCAATTATTGTGATGGCTTCTAATTCAAAAACAGTGCGTTTCCCTTATATCTGCCATTTTATGTACGTATGTACATACATATGTATGTACGTATGTATGTATGTATGTAGTCTCCCTGAAGGATTAAAAACAAGACCTTCCAAAGGGCGAATGAACCCTTTTTCGGGGTCAACAGCCAACTAGCACCGTGTGTGTTTGTATGTGTGTGTGTGTTGGGGTGGAGAGGACTACCATAAGCCATGGTGAAGGCAACCTTTCTAGGAGAAGCAAATCTCTGATTTAAAAAACCATAAAACGGGAGACCAGTACCCGGTCTGCAGTTTAACTTGTTGCTGGCTATCTTGCTCTTGCTTGTTGCTGGATCTCAACATTTTGAACCAAGAGAGAGACTTAGCTGTCGTACAAAGCTAAGACTGTGTAACATCATTTGTGTATGGATACTCACTCAGGCATTTGTCTATTAAAATGGTCCTGTGGTGATGGAAATAATTTTTGGGCTCATGAACTTTAAGTGGCTGAGGGAGTGGCACTCGTCTGACAAGACGTTGCAATCATCATATATGTATATATGTACATCGTAAACACTTTAAGGACAACATGAAGGATAATCTGAAAGCTCTCGGTATTTGACGTGTCTAGCTGGGAAAGTGCTTCTAATGATCGTAAAAAGTGGCACTCCATAGTTTATCATGGCTGAGAAGAAAAAAATATGATTATGCATAAATTAAGCATGATATCTGGAAGAAAAATCTGTCAGATATGTCAGGTCTGTCGGAGACCTTTGTGCTGAACCACGTCTGTGATTTATGCAGTAAAATGATTTTATCTGGAGCCAGTCTAGCTAGCCACAAGCAATCACATGGAAATCAGTCTTTCTTTGACGGGAAAAACACTGCAGAGCACAGATGTTCTATTTGCTCTATCGTCTGAGCATCATGTGAATGTTCACAGTAAGGCAGTACCAGTTGGCGTCCCTTAATCTCAGCTTAAGTGTGACGTCTGTAATAGAGTGTGTAAGAGCAAGACTGATCTGAAGAGTCACCTTTGTTCCCACAGAAGATAGAAAATGCATCTTGATCATATCCCCACATGTATATATTTATGTATTTATAAATGTATATCTAAAAAAATAAAAAATAATCAAATGCAGTATTTTGTGCGAACAGTAGTCTGAGTTGTCGGAAATTTTCTGTTCCTGTGTCTGTCCTTGTGACCATGTCACCAGTAAGGGTGCTGGAAGTAATGTTTTATCTGGGCTGATGTTATCTGCAGGTGCTAAGTACTGGGGCTGCTGTATTGCCATTTGGTGAATGGATTCTGGACCATGCAGTAGTTTCTGGTGGGGCTTCTCAATGCCATATTAGTGGGCAATTGTTACGGCTTTACCTTTGCATGTGCTACAAAAAAAAGTTTCTTTGTTCCTTTTTCTCTCTTATTTTCCCTCTCTGCCCTGCTCTAACCAAGCCTGTCAATCTGTTCCACAAATCCCAAAAATTCCATCATGAAAAGTCTCCAGAAAAATACACAAGTAAACTCAGAACTCCAACTTCCAACATAGACGTCCACTACCATGTCTCCTTCTCCAACATAACGGGTCTACGCTCTAACCTTCCACAGGTTGAATCCCAATTAAAGGAGACTAAACCAGGCCTATTATTCCTAAGCAAAACCGGCATTGGACCAACAATTACCCCAGATGATTTTGTAATTAAAGGATACTCTAACTTAACATCTAAATCTGACCCCCCCCCCAGATCACCATGGGCATGGAATATGTGCCTACATTAAAGATGGCTTTCTATCTGGTAGAGACATCTCCAGAGAGAACCTTATTTTACCCTATATGTGCTTCCGGGTTGCACTTGCTTACACCACAACATTTATATTTGCCCTCTATCACCCCCACAAAAGTGGAGTTACCATCTTTAAAAGCATATCTGAGAAAATTCACCACATCCTGTCTGCTCGTCCTTCAGCTAACATTAATGTCTGTGGTGATTTCAAGGTTCATAATGTGGAATGGTTAACCCACTCAAACAAAACAGATGATGCGGGGAGGTTCTGTTATGATTTCTCCATTGCTTATGACCTCACTCAGATTGTTCAAGAACTCACAGTCAGTATGTAAGTCTGTCTCCTAAACCTTTTCTTCACAACTTGCACTGAGCTATGTTCCTCTTCTGTTCTATCACCACTTGAATCTTCTGACCACTCGACTATATCAGTTAAGGTAAAAACAAAATGTAATAGGTCCTCAGACGTACCTCTCCATCGTGCTGTATATCGATACTCTATGGCTGACTGGGGTTTGCGTATATTTATTAAAGATCTACCTGTGTTCCATGCTTAAAAATAATATGTCCTCTATATTATCAGACCTGACAGAATGGCTAATTGTAGGCATAGACCGCTTTATATCCTCCAAAATATTCCAGCAAAAACCTAACAGCCAGCAATGGTTCTTTCCAGAATGTGCTGCTGCCCTTGCGCACAGAAATCACTTTTTCCATTGCTTCCAACATAATAGATGTACTAAGACTAAAGTTGCTTTCAGAACTACTAGCAACTACTGTAAAAGAGTAATAAAAAATGCAAGAGAGTTGTATGCTCAGTCCCTGAAGTCCAAAGTAGCTGAGCAGCGGCTTGGTTCCTACCAGTTTTGGCAAATAGCAAACAGCGTCCTGAACAGAAGCGTGTGCTCTATCCCAATCAATGGACCTGAGACAATCTCGTCAGCATCAGACCAAGCCAGACTCTTTGCCAAGATCTTTGCAGCTAATTCTATCCTATGCAACCATATTTCCACCTGTATCAGGAAACACTCTATGTGACATACAAATATCTGTGTGTGATGCTGCCAAGCTAATCAAAAATCTTGATTCCAGTAAAGCAACTGGCCCTGCTGGCATTCCAATTATAGTGCTGAAAAAGCTTCAACCAGAACTAGCCCCCATACTTACAAAGCTGTTTAAGCGTTGTCTTAAGGAGAATTGCTTCCCAACACCCTGGAAAACCTCATCAGTATGCCCTGTATTTAAGAATTCTGGTGATCGGTTATCTTCCTCTCAGTAGAGACTAATTAATCTCTTGTGCATCATGAGTAAGTTACTGGAATCTGTGTTGAATACAGAAGTAGTCAACCACCTCAGCAAAATAATCTTCTTAGTGACATGTAATATGGTTTCCGTTCTGCTAGATCTACAGCAGATGTGTTGATAGTTATATCTCATAGAATTAGTGAATCTCTTGATGGAGACTTCTTTTCTAAGGCAATTGCTCTTGATATATCAAAGGCCTTTGATAGGGTATGGCATAAAGGTCTACTTCATAAGATATCCAGCTATGATATAGCTGGAAATGTTTTCTCAATTATTAAATCATTTCTGTCGGATAGATTCATAAGAGTAGTAGTTGATGGGAAGAAATTAGAAGCTCATAGTATTAATGCTGGAGTCCCTAAGGGGTCCATCCTGGGCCCAACTCTCTTCCTGATCTACATCATCCTAAGATCATTTGTTTACATTTATGCTGACGACTCTACCATCTATGGCAACACATCAAAGGCTGTAAATGACAAAGTTTTCTCTGCTCTGATCTTGAGCACATGGTACAATGGGGAAAGTGGTGGCTGATTACTTTTAATGCATCTAAAACCAAGCTCCTATCTTTACATCATCAATGCTCTGATCTCCATCTGGCATCAACTGAAATGAATGGCTCTCGTCTTAAGGAGGCTGCATGTTTTGACAAGCTTCTGGGCTTGACCTTTACTCCTGATCTGAAATGGAACACATACATCAAATCCGTTGCCAAGGCTGCTGGAAATATGGTTGGATCCTTCTATCGCTCCAGTAAATATCTCACTCCTGATGCAATTCTCTACCTATATAAAAGCCAGGTACGTCAAAGGATGGAGTACTGTTTCCACATCTGGGAAGGAGCTGCTAGAAGCAGCTTATCCTGCCTTGACAGAGTTCAAAATAGACTTCGTAGCTTAGTGAGGGATGCCCTTTTCGTTCTCACAGAAGAGATGTTGCGAGCCTCTCTGCTTTATCATTATTTTCATGGCAAATGCTCGTCTGAGCTTCAATCTATGGTCCCCCCTTGTCAAACTTTCACGAAAAACATTCGTCTAGCCAAAACCACTATCAATAATTTCCCATACTCTTTATCTGTGCCTAAACCTAAATGTAGATTCCATGAACAAACCTTCTTTCTTAGAATTGCACGTCTATGGAACTCTCTTCTGTTTGCCTGCTTTCCAGCTGACTACAATTTGGTGTTCTTCAAGTCCAACGTAAACAAGTTCCTGATGAACCATCCCCCTAAGTAATCCAATTTACAAAATTTTTACTACTTATGTGTAACCATTAGCCCTTATCCTCGAGTGGCCTCCGGGCCTTGATAAGTGGTGACTCTTTGTTAAAAAATAAAAACAAATTGTAAAATGAATTAAATAAAATAATAAAAACAAAAGAATATTTTACAAGTATATGGAAAGGAATAGATACTCAACAATAAACCAAAGGAAAAATACTCTTCTTCTGTCAAGAAGTGACGATCACCATATATGTATGTATGCATGGGTATATATGTGTATATACGAGTGTACATTTTTGTGGGAGAAGAGAGGGAGAGACTTATGGACACATAGAGGGACAGAGACACGTTATATAATCAAATAACCCAAAATCTAAGAGATTTTTGTTGATATTTTACTATGTTTAAACAAAAGTTGAAATAAATTAAGTAAATAAAAATGAAAATAAAGAAGAATATTCTGTCTACTTTTTAAAAATATAGGTGTGTATATATCAATTAATGATAGACATTAGAATCTACAGTAAGCAGTTGAAAAAATAAATAAATGTGTGTGTGTGTGTGTGTGAGAGGGTGTGTGTGAGAGGGTGTACATGTGGGTGAGAAGGCAGACATAAGAAGACGTTATCCTTTCACACCATCCCATATCTAAAACCATAATGAATTTATGATTCCAATGGGAAGCATCAGCTTTTGGTCAGAAGTTTCTGCTTATCTATCTACATCTGTTCATTAGTCTCTATGTGTATGTATACATACGTCTATAAACGTGTGTGTGCATATTCTGTGTGTGTATGGATATGTGTAGAAGCATATGTGGTAATGTATGGGTGTACATGCATGTACGTTTACATATGCGAATGTGTACGTGGGGTGCATATGTTCCAACATGTTTTTCCTCACATATACATACCCACATGTACGCACGCACATACGCACACACATGCACACATATACACATCCTCATACACACACTCAAATGTACGCACACACATACGCACAGACACGTACATATATTCACGTTCACTTATATACACTCACATTCACGTGCATACACATATACACGCTAACGTACACACATGTACGCACAAATACGCGCACATGTACGCACACATGGGAAACGTCACTTCCCCTGAAAGGAATTCTAGACATGCGTAGTCAGAACACTCACCCCAATATAAAAGTCCACAACACCATTCAACTTCCTCTTTCTTCCCTTTTGCCTGGGTTCGTCAACCAGGCAAGTCCGGCGTCCATAGCTCTTGGCTTGAAGACTTTTCGACGTGGACGACTGCTATCATGAATGCATGGTTTTGCTGAGGCCAACACTCCCTTTCTATTTCCCTTTCTACATGCGGACGGCCATTTCTCGTCCTCAACTTCATTTCTTTTTTTTCCACGCATGTAGTCGTCAACGCCTGAATGAACACGTGTTACACCTAAACCATTTTATTTTTGACAGAAAATAAACAACATGTTTATTTTATCCAGCAATTGAGTTTTTGTTACCTTCATTCCATTCGTTTCATTATTTTCTTTTGTAGCGAGTTAGGATATTTATATCCTGGTCCGCAACACATAGGTGTCCAATTCAACATTTTATGAAAGATTTGGTTTTGAATAAAGGCCTCAAGGTTGCTGATCATTCCAAGTCAAAAATATTGGGATGGCTGTATTCAGATAGATCTTAACCTCATTGGCTATACCTGTGTCCCTCCTGCTGCTAACCCTGCTCGCACTGTATTCATATTTCGATCATTTACACTGAAGAAGACTGAAGGATCGGTTGAAAGTTTTGCTTTTGAAAGAAACGTTTTGATTTTTTTCGAAAGACTTTTTGTATTCCTACACATCAGCAAATAGGAAATAAATACAGAAAAGATATAAATATTTATATGTTTTTCGTATTGATTTTTTATCCATATATATATATATATATATATACTAGCAGTTCAGCCCAGCTTTGCTCGGGCCCTATGTACTGTTTATAACTTTATGTGCATATGTATATATATATATTAAAAAGTTTGACTCATTTCTGGATAAGCTACAACTAAAATTGGCAGAGGACTTTGGTAGAGTAAGCAAGGGTCAACTCTTTCAACTTTGACCTCTTGGCAGCCAACTTTTCGCCCAAAAACTGATTAAAAAGCTTGCTGCATGTCTGAATAGAATACCCTTTATGTAAAATTTCAAATGTTTAGACCCAAAATTAGCTGAATAGTTTGCTAGAGAAAAATCAAATCATTTAAACTTTGACCCCTTGGCAGCCAAATTTTGGACCAAAAGCCGATTAAAAAGCTTGCTCTATGTCTGAATAAACTTTGTGTAAAATTTCAAATGTTTAGACCAAAAATTGGCTGAGTAATTTGGTAGATACTGCAGAGGTCAATTTTTTTTAAAGTTTGACACCAATTTTGATCCGCTGACATTTATTGTTTTGGGCTCAAATCAAATTTAAAAGTTTGATCCATGTCCAAGTGACCTACAGCTAAAATTTCAAGTGTTTAGACCCAAAATAGGTGGAGGAGTTTGGTAGAGTTTTCAAAGTTCAAATCGTCGAATTTTGGCCCCTTGACAGCAAAATTTCTGGCTGAAAACCGATTAAAAAGATTTTCTCAAATCTCAATACTTATTATGTCAAATCTTGAGTCTGTAGACTGAAAATTGACACAGTAATTTGGTAGGGGAATGTACATACACAGACACACAATTTCACTTTTATAGATATATAGATAGATGAGAATCAATAGAAAATTAACCCTATAATAATATATATAAAATCTGTATGAATTAAAATATCATATTTAAACTTATTGTACAACCAGGCTATGCCGGGCATCCCTGCTAGTATATATATATATATATATATATATATATATATATATATATATATATATATATATATAAGTGAAATTGTCTGTCTGTGATGTAATACATCATGGTTACGGACCATAAGTTCAACACACAAAAACTCTTTCTCTTTCAACAAGCCCGTTTAAATCTTTAATCTACGTTTTGCCACAGAAACACTTTCCATGACTAACCCTTTCTCTATACAACCTAAACGAAGATAATCAATAAAGCTGTTTTTAAATGTGAAAATGAGACTTCTTGCCTTCTTATTCTACACTCTCTCGAATATGGTCGATCTATTTATTGTTTATTATTGTTTAAATGAAAACAATTATTTTGGTAATGTATATGCATTTCACAAATCATCAGGAGTGTGTGTGTGGGGGGGGGGCAAAAAAGTTTGTCCTGAACATATTCTATGGTTTCCAAAATTTTAGAAAAACACCGTTCTAAAAAAAAAAAAAAAAAAAAAAAAAAAAAATTTTAAATTAAAAGGAGCTGTGCCTAAATCTAAATGCAGATGAACAAAGCTTCTTTCCAATAACTGCCTGCCTGTGTAACACTATTCTGCTGGCTTACTTCTCAGCTGAATACAACATGGTAACCTTCAAATCCAATATAAAGAAGTTCTTATTCAGTCGTTCCCATAAATAATCAAATTCTATCCGATTTATACCATTAAAAATTGCTACACTGCCACTTTGTATTCGTTAACCCTTATCCTTGAATGGCCTTCAGGTCTTAATAAGTTGTGACTCCCAAGTAAAAAAACAAAATAAAATGAACAATGTCAGAGTTATATATGTTTGAAGTGTATACATATTTTATTCTTTTCTTTTTTTTTCACTTTTCTTATTTTGCTCAAGATGGGGATGGGGCATTCTGCTGGATGGTAGATATTCACCCAATATCTCATATATTCCAACTGAGAAATCTTTTTAAGTTTCTAACTGTTCCTTTAAGTGCAATTGTTTAAATAAATCTCTCTTGCACTTGGTTCACCGGCTATATTTGCCAGACAGTTTTTGGAAATTTGTTTTCATGAGTCAAGTTGCTCCTATAATTATTGGAATGATAGAGATTTTTAGAAGATTCTCATTTCTTTTCATGTCATACTTAAGACGTTGGTATTTTGTTATCTTTTCCCTCTCAGCCCTGTTTAAATAAATTAACCCATCATCTTTGGCGACACTAAATTCTAAGGTTGCTTCTTTTCCTTCTTATCCCATATCACTATGTCACATTTAATAGCTCTGTTTTCAAGGTACATAGCTGTAGGATGGCATAGTCATAGTGGATGGTGTATAACTTATTTTCAACTGTTCTTTTTTTTTTTTTCCATTCCAACCGAGAGATCTTTTTAATATTCTAACCGCCCCTTTAAGTGCAATTGTTTGAATCTCTCTTGCATTTGGTTCACCGGGTATATTTGCCAGATCATTTTTTTAAATTCTTTTCATGAGTTCAGTTTTTTTTTTTTTTTTTTTTACAAGGTAGCCACCACTTATCAAGGCCCGGAAGTCACTCGGGGATAAGGGTTATTGCGTGTACAGTACGTTAGTGTTGGAGATTTGATAAAGTGTCTTACTTAAGGCGGAGGTTCATCAGGAATTTGTTTATATTGGACTTGAAGACATCCAGGTTGTAGTCAGGTGGGAAACAGGCAACCGGAACAGAGTTCCACAGGCGTGCATTTCTAAGAAACAAGCTTTGTTCATGGAATCTACGTTTTGATTTTGGCACAGATAAGGAGTGGGGAAAATTTTTGACAGTGGTTTCAGCAAGACGGGTGTGTGTCGTGAAAGATTGGCGAAGGGGGACCAGAGATTGGAGCTAAGACGAGCACCTGCCATGGTAGTAATAATAAAACAAATAAAGGCTCGCAACGTCTCTCCTGTGGGAGAGAGGTTGCAGGGAAGAGAAAAGGGCATCACCCACTGGGCCACGAAGCCTATTTTGTACTCTGTCAAGGCAGGATAGGCTGTTTTTAGCAGCTCCTGCCTAGATGTGGCAGCAGTACTCCATCCTTGGACGTACTTGGCTTTTATATAGATAGAGAATTGCATCAGGGGTGAGATATCTTCTGGAGCGGTAGAAAGATCCTACCATTTTTCCAGCGACCTTGGCAACTGACTTGATGTATGTGTTCCATTTCAGGTCAGGAATAAAGTTCAAGCCCGGAAGCTTATCAAAACATGGAGCTTCCCCTAGACGAGAGCCACCCATTTCAATTGATGCCAGATGGGGATCAGAGCGTTGATGATGTAAAGATAGGAGCTTGGTTTTAGATGCATAAAAGTGATTTCTGTGCGCGATGGCAGCAGCACATTCTGAGAAGAACCATTGCTGGCTGTTAGTTTTTTGTTGGAATTTTTTGAATGGTATGAATCGGTCTATGCCTACAATTAGCCATTCGGTCAGGTCTGATACTATGGAGGACACATCCTTTTTAAACATGGAATGCAGGGGTAGATCAGATATAAATGTACGGAAGCTATCCCAGTCAGCTGTAAAATATCGATATACAGTACGGTGGAGAGGTGCATCTGAAGACTTATTGCATTTCGTTTTTTATTTTATCTGATACAACCGAGTGGTCGGAAGATCCCAGAGAAGACAGAACGGAACTTGAACATAGCTAAGGGGAAGTTGTGAGAAAAAGGTCTAGAAAGCTAGCATACTGACCAGAAGTATTGGCCACTCGGGTGGGTTTGTGAATCTGGGTGAGGTCATAGGCAATGGCAAAATCATGACGGAACCTCCCCTCATCATCTGTTTTGTTAGAGTGGGTCAGCGATTCCACATTGTGGACATTGAAGTCACCACAAATGTGGATGTTAACTGAAGGGTGAACAGACAGAATGCAGTCAATTTTTTCAGATATGCTCTTAAAGATGGTAAGTTCGCTGTTGTGGGGGGGGGGGATAGAGAGCAAATATAAATGCCGTGGTGTAAGTAAGTGCAACCCAGAAGTACATATAAGGTAAATTAGAGTCTTCACTGGAGATATCTCTACCACACAGAAAGCCATCTTTAATGTAGGTACATATTCCATGTCCATGGCGATCTTGGGGGTCAGATTTAGATGTTATGTTAGAGTTGCTTTTATAATTACTGGAATGATGGAGATCACCCAAAGATTCCAGTTTCTTATCATGCCATAAATAAGCCATTTGTATTTCATTATTTTATCCCTCTCAGCTCTGTTTTAATCCAGCATCATTTGGGAAACTAACTTCTTAGAATGATGACTCATATTAACTTCAAATACAACTTAAAAATTCACATTTCAATAAAAGGAACGCAATTTTAGAGGCATATCACATTTCTCTGAATTAAATAAATTATTGATTTTTTTAAGTAGTTATTGATTTTTTTGCAATTCTCCTGTAAGTCGGCTATTTGTGGGTGAGGAACTTATCTATAAGATAATATATCTTTTAAAATGTTGCTTTTTGTGTATAAACTTCAAGCCAGTAAAAACTCGACTTCCTACACCCTTTAACAATTTGTATTCATTTTAATTAAAGCAATATTTGCTAAATTGTGTAATCAGTAATTATTGGTCAATAGTTTTGCGATATCCAACATATTATAATGTTTAATTTGAAATATATTTCAATTGTGCTTTAATAAGCATAGTTTAATCTTTTATCTTTTCTTACAAAATATAAAATACACATTCTTTAACCCTCCCAATAACCCTGAGTCAGATTAGCAATATTTTTAATAAAGAATTTGATTTTATTATTTTCTAATTAATATTTAAGGAGAAGAGAAAGTAGACCTTGAGTTTCCTTTCGACAGCATCATAACTCTCGCTTCCCTTATTTTGTCCTTTAGTCCTCATACTCCAGGAGCATTTTTTTCTGACAAAGGAGGAAGAACTATTGTTTTCTGGGTCTGAATTTATCCATCTAACACTTATCATTGGCTAGTTTTTGACCTTAAAGTAGTAATTTTTAGCTCCTTACATTAAGTGGTTTCATGCCGTGTCTGGGACGATTTACCTAAAAAATAAAATTAAATACAAAATGAAAAAGTAAAAATTAAAGCAAAAAGAAATCAGCAAAAATAAAACAAATTAAAACGGTGGCAAATCAGACAAAACAAGTCATCATTATTTGACTGCTATTACCCATTTCAAACGTAAACAAAGGATAAATAAGTTACTTTAATAAAAAAAAAAAAGCATGATAAACAAGTTATTTAAAAGTGATCAAATAAGTTAATTAAAAAAAAGCAATAAATAAATTACTTTAAAATAAAAGTAGGAAAAAAATTTAAAATAAATCAAATAAAATTGCAATAAATAATTTTAATGCAAACAAAAAAGTTATTAATGTGAAAATAAAATCTTAAAAAAACTTATCAAAAAAAAAAAAATAGGTGCTTCTTCATCATTGGGGCAAGGTTTTGTAGTCAAGAAATAGAGTTTTCAGATAAAAAACAATGGTTTCAACTGATTTATTTTGTCAATTCTAATAAGTTACAATGGTAGCTTCCAAATTATGCAGTCAAAATTACACAAATATTATTGAATTATTAAAAAAATAACTGTAATCGTGCTAGCAGGTGAAAAATTGCCACCATCATTGTTTAATTCAAACGGCAAATTATCTCCCTGTTGAACTCTCCTGTGTTTTACGATCGTTTTCATCAAATTCTATTTTTTATTTTCTTTAATAAAAATTTTTCTACCTTATCAATTTTCGTAATTTTCTGATATAATAATCTTAAAAATACGAGGAATATGTAGATACCATTGTTTTCATGTGAAATCTAGTTTTTCGATTTCAAAAAATCTCGTCCCAATTCTGTAGAAGCACCAAAATATGTACTGGGTAATTTAGTTGAATGTTTGAATTTTTTTTACTACTTAATACTTTGTAATATCGTTTTCTTACCACAAAAAATATTTAACAGATAATTTAATATGCTCCAAACAAGTATTCTTTTTTCTTTTCACCATTCTTTCAATACTGATCGCAAGACTGAACAAGAAAGAAAAAATGAGAAAACCTCTATTAATCTCCTGAAAATAACAGTTAATTTCAGGAATTTCGAAAGTGACACCAACCATTGTGACGTCAGTAGAAAAAAGAAAGGCCTCTTTTTACGAAGGCTATGTCCGATCGGTATTCTTTGCTTTTAAGATTCTCGTAAAGTTAATTAAAACGTAAAATCCCTTTACATTTTAACCAACATTGAATAGTAATGAATAAATTTCATTTGCATAATAAAGTGGATGAAATGTCAATATTTAAAATCAAATTCATGCCTGTAGTAATTGAAGCCGTTGGAATTATAGCAGACGACAAAATTTGCACAATAGTTCTTTTGTTTTGGTGGGTTTTTTTTTTAAATCTTGTTAATAAAACCAACACATTATATTTTTAACCCCCCCCCGAAAACTTGGATTATAATTGCAAGTGGTTTGAAATATTTAAGGAATTTCTGCTAATTTTTATACTCAGTAAAAAAAAATATCAAAAAAAGCACCAAGCAGCAAAAATATGGCGTCGTAGTAAAAAAAAAAAAAAGAAAAAAGATTATTTTAAAAACATTAGTTTATATTATTATTTTTCTTCATTACTTGTGAATAGATCATAAATAAATAAATAATTATTAAACTAATATTGAATAATGAATTAAGATTAATGACGACAACCTGCTTTTAGATCGCCATGGGGAAAAAGTACCTAAGCAAAGAGTTTATTTTATCGTAACCGGAAGTGACGCATATATATTGCGTTGAATCACATGATAAATAGTAGGAGGTAAGTAATAAGGAGAAGGGAGAGTATAGATTATAATCGGAGTAGGAGTGAGAGGGTGGATAGCTTACTAGTGTCGTTAACACGGCAAAAAACGGAGAGAGTATACACTTGTGTATACGAAGTCATAGTGACCATATCTTCCCTTTTGTAATTGTATTATTTAAAATAATAAGTACTATATAACAATTTCTTGACTCGACCCCCACGACTCTTTTTAGGGTGGTGGTGTGGAGGAAGAGCACACTCGACCTTCTAAGGGAGCGAGTTTTTAATACATATGGATTCGTCTTGTATGATAGAGACCATTCGAAGAATCAGAATGACAGACGAACATATTTTAACGGGCGATACTGACATAATGGAAGGTGGTGGATTCGCCATCTCCGTGACCGAGGTCTACGACCAGGCCTCCGGAATCGGTAAAGAACTGGAGAAACTTATTGAATGTTATGGTTCCGAGGCGGTCACTGGCCTCATGCACAAAGTGGTTCGATCCCTAGAACTCTTGGAGGCTTTGGCTTTTCGATATGAGCAAGAGAATAGCGAAATTGGGGACCTTCGTTATACAATAAGTAGATTGGAAGCTGAAAAGTTGGAAAAGGCCCAAGAACGGATTAGATACGAAAGGGTGAGTTACTGTTTATTGTTTCCCCTAGAAAAAGAATTGAGAAACCCTTTGTTTTCTTGTTAAAGTACTTCTTTGGCTTGTCATATTTTCGTTTGAACTTGATAAGCGCGTCCGCGTCATTGTCGGTGAAAATATTTTCCCGGTATTAAAAACTGCTACAGCGTTCGGGTGTTAGTCATCATTTTTACCTATATATTAATGATATTTTGAAATAACTTATCGCCTTTACGTAATTTTCACATTTTTATTTACAATTAATCTATTTATTTAGCATAAAATTCAGCAAATTTTTAAGTCTTATTATATATAAAAAAAAAAAAAAAATTGCGAAGTTAAATCCCCATTCTCTGTGCATTCAAGTTTCTTAAATGTCATTTTAAATCTCTTGATATTTAAAAACAAAATGAATCCGGGTACTTTTGCAGAGGTGTCGTGCTGAAATATTGTCATTAAAAAAAACGGTAAGACTATACAAACACCGTGACAGCGAATTAACCCTAAACCTAACCCTAACCCTAAACCTAACCCTAATCCTAACCCTAACCCTAACGCTGTCACGGTGTTTGTATAATAATACCAAAAAAACATTCTTAACATGGGGAGAGGAGAGTTGCCTAACTATTCTGTACTTTCACCTAACGATTTAATAAACAAAAGATACTGTAAAACTTGAATTCATCTTGAAAATGCTATTAAAAAAAAAAAATAGCACGGGGTGCCTTTCGCACAAAAAACCTCTGTAAACATGGAGTTGAAGAAATTTGAAAATTCTCTGCATAAGTACCTGAATTTGAAGAATTAATTTGAAAACATTTAAACAATGGAAAAGCCATTCACAAGTTTAAAATATGCCACCCCTTATTTATGGCTTTATTTATTTGTTTTTGGAAGTTATTTACATTCGATACTTATGCGCTTTTATTACCGTGCTGAAATAATAACCATATTTAGAAAGCCCTTCTTAACATGGGAAGGGTGTTTTCTAACTATTCGGCGAATAGTCTTCGCTACTTTCACTTCACCATTTAATCTAAAAGATATCGTAAAACTTTAATTTAACTTAAATACTATTTTTAAAAAATAGCGCAGCAGCAGTAGCAAAGGTGCACCTGCATAAGCACCTTACATTCAATTTTATAAAGAGAAATTTAGGGTGTATTTTACAATCCACAGATGTACGAAATAGTTGTCAAAAAACAAATATATAACAAATAAATGGGCGCTGTTTTACTATTTATCATTGTTCTGAGGGAGACAACTCTTTTTTACTAAGATTCGTTCATTCTTTTTCATCTCATGATTTAGGACGCTAATAATGCTGTCTGCAAGTTTTCACGAACTTTTTTTTTTTTTTTTTTTTTAGGGGCGGTATTCAATTATAGAACTTGTATAGTTTTTAACAGTTGCTTCTGCAGTTTAATTAACCGTTTTCCCCTAAATGACGCAACGCGCCATTAACCGAGCAGAAGAACCGTTTAATCTTTCACAAAAATTCTGTTTACATTGTGGGGAGGGAGGGGGGACGAAAAGTCTTTTTTTTTTTTTTTTTCGATTTTGGACTAAAAAAACATTTTGACCGCTTTTGAATCCCTGGGGAGGCAACCAGAATTTTCCCATCGTACGTTTCCAGATGTATATCGAAACTTTTGGGTAATTGTCAGTAATTTCGGAAAAAGATTCTATGTCCTGAAATGTACTATTTTTGTCCATTTTTGGGCTAAAAATTACCATTTTTGATCCTCTGGGGACGAAACCACAATTTTCCCAGGATAAAATGTTTCCAGATGTATATCCATCCATCCATGTGGCCTTGCTTTTGGGTAATTTTCAGCAAAATCTAATGGTCGGAAAATATTCTAAGTACCGAAAACTACTATTTTTGGCCATTTTGACCCCCTGGGGACACAACCAAAATTTTTATCAAATCCGAGAATGTTACATTTCGTCCCTTGCCTAGTTGTAACTTCATGCAAAATTTCAGAAAAATGTAAAGGGTAGTCATTGAGAATTTTTGGAACGAATGGACAAGAGTGAATTCCAATATCCAAATCTGACTCAGTCGATGGACTAATAAATAAAATAAAAATCAGTACTTATTTTTACGTCTCCACTAAATAGTTGTCGACTTCGTGTACTTTCCATTTACTTTTCAAAATCGAATTAACGTTAAAGTGTATCTGTTCTCATACTATACGTAATCTTTTCTCTCCTCAATCAAAGAGAAATTCTTTTAGATTGCAATTTTTCCCCCCAATCCGGAGTGCTCCTTTTGGGGGAAAGATGGATTTTCCTCGAATTAAAAACCGACAACTTATTGTGTAACTCTATCGTTGAGAGGCAATTTAATAAGAATCGCATAGTAAATGGTAAAATTGCAAAATAATTAACAGCCGAGGCGAGGCGGACCCAAACGAGCTTTCTCCCCCTCCCGTAAAATTAATTCCTTTTTACGTTTTTTTTTTTTTTTTTTTTTTTTTTTTTTTTTTTTTTTTTTTTTTTTTCTGCGGATTATCGTCGATAAGACTTGACTTTCATATTAGCAGGAAAATGTTTTAAAGTGTATTTAGTGACTTTTAATGTGGGGGATCACTTTTCAATTATAACGTTCTAAAATTGATACCCCACTTTGCGGTCAATCAGCACGACTCTCCTTAAGGTGTCACGTGTCCGCCGTGGTGTAAAAATTTATAAGGAAGAATTTAAAAAATTGTAATTTTCAAACTGAAATAATTTATGAACGAACAATTTATAAGGAAGACTGAGCGCAAAGTGGGGTATCAATTTAATAACGTTATAATTGAAAAGTGATTCCCCCACGTTAAAAGTCATTAAATAAAACTTTTTCCTGCTAATATGAAAGTTTGGTCTGTTATCGACAATAAATCGCAAAAAAGATAAGAAAACGTGAAAAGAAATTAATTTTACGGCAGGTGGGGGGGGCGCTTTGATATTCGCTGATTATTCTCATTCCATTAGCCATCATCGAGTAAAAGTGTTAATTTGTTTTTAATTCTTAGGATTAAACTCTCCTTCTCTCTTTTGGAAGACTCGCTTCGAATTGATTGTTAACCACCGTTACGTCATAGGTTCATATGTTTCCAAAGTTTAAAAAGATTCACCTGAAGACTTACATCGGCCGAAACGTTGTGAATGTAACAATTAAAATAGTCTAAATAATACAAATTCGTTTAATTTGTAGTAAAGATGTTAGTTTTTTTGTATTTGTTTTTTAAACAGTTGAAAATGTAATTGTCTCGGTGAGGAATGTCACCTGGGGTTGGTTGTGATTGTGGAAAAAGATGAAAAATTAGTTTCAATATACAATCAGTTTGACATGATCAAAAAGTCTGAACTTCGCCATCTTTTATATTATTGCTTAGTAAAAATTTACTTGTTGCTAAAATTGTACAAATGTTCATTGAAATTGGGTACAAACTCGCCATCTTTATACAAGTCGAGAAAAAAGCTAGCTAAGAAAAAGCGACCACTCACTGGGTGAACCTGAACGAGAACACCCCTCCCCAACATCTCATGTTAAGAATGGCTTTCGTTTTCTTTTTTTTTTTTTTTCCAAGAGATTATTGATTGGGTATTAATATACAGGATGGGGAGTGATTCTTGTTTAGATCTGCCGACCACTGAAAATTATAGTATATTTGAAATTATTTATATGAAAAATAATCGTCATGGTGAGTTAGATCTTCGTGGCCCTTGGAAATTTTTGAAATGGTGTAACCCTCGTCCCTCAACTGCGTTTTTCTTGGCCTGGGTAATGCTGAGAAAAGCGTCTAAAACAGAAGTATCATATCGGGCATTTTCTTTTCATTAAAATGAAAAATGGTTGCGACAGTGATTTCACCGTGGTCATGAACTTAAAATCATTTTGAAGACTTTAAACTGTCAATTTGAAAGTAATGTCATGTCAGAATGAAAATTTATACGCCAAAAATTAGTTTTTATTTCGGTGCTTGTACACAATACGAACCAAGCTAAATCGACTTTTTGTCGAACTAAACCTGAAACTTGAGGTTGAGTTAGTGTTAAAAAAAATCGTATTGAGTAGAATATTTCTCTCAAAGGAAACAAGATACATTATTATAAATTTATTTTTTAATAAAAGACCGGCATTAAAAAGTAAAAAAAAAAAAAAAGGTGGGGGTGTTTCAACTTAGAATTACCTATTTGTGGGATATATTTAATTTGGTGCTTCTTCGGAATAAGAACGAAAATCAAAAGCCGCAAAACTGAATTTCAATTAAAACCATTTCATATCTGCTTATGTCGAAATTAGTAACATACCCGAAAATTATAAGTAGGAAATTAAATATTAATGAAAATTTAATTTTTCATTCATTCTACATTTGGTTAATTCGTCATCTTACTGTTTGCGACATCCTCAACAATTCTGTCCCTGAACACGATGAAAACCACAAACAAATCACAGCAGAAAATACTTTTTTTCTTCCTCCTCTTTTGAAATAACATTACATCACATGTACTGCGCACTTTAGCAACATACTTTCTTTTCGGGTGTGTTTTTGGGTCAAGTTATTTACTGTCAAGATTTTCTTTGTGTGAAGAAATAAAAGTAGGAAATACTGGAGTCGATGAAATCCGTCTTCGACGGAAGAATCACACGATAAAAACAAACGTATGAACGTTACTTAGTAATATATGTAATTATCTATCTCTTTATAGAAATCGCTTCAGACAAGGCATGAAGTCACTTAAGAGCTAAAAAAAAAAAAAAAAAAAAAAAAAATGATCAAAAACTAACCAAGATTCTGACCCAGAAAACAATTCTCCTTTGTCAGAAACATCGCTCGTGGAATGTGAGGACTAAAGGACAAAATAAGGGAAGCGATTATCTAAATTAAATCCATCAGAATGCATTTCAGTTTATTCCTAAACAAATTGGGAATTTTAATCATTTGTTAATGCTTGACAAAAAAAAGTGAATTACTTTGTGACCCTTCGAAGTTTGAAAAGGAATTTGGAAACATTTAAGCTGTCGAATAGTCACTTCTGATTTTAAAATTCTTAAATTTTTCAGATATGATTCAAACTGTGATTTTATAGATTAAAACCTTGATAAAAATTAGTTTTATAACACTTGAGTTCAATTGATAATTTTATGGCCAAACAATATCGCCCCCCCCCCCCCGTGTGTGTGTTTTTGTTTATTTTTAAATTATTTTTCTCTAAGCCTCCCCATACCCAGGTTGAAAGAACTCGTGTTTAAATAAGTAGGTGAATTGTCATGTGATTGTTATGAAAGTAGTAACTGTGTCATTGGTAATCTTATTTACAAACATGCAAAATGACCCTCCTCTGAATTTGAAATAACACTCCTTTTCATCTTCTACATTGATTTGCCTTTCAAAGTAATTATGTGTATTTAAAGAAAGTTATTTTGTAATAAAAAAAATATCTACTTGTTCCTTTTTAAGATAGCAATATATTTAAGATTTGCCATATACTTTATTTAACTATCAGTTCAGATATTGCTTAGTTGGTGGTCATCGTCCATTTTAATTTTTTGTTTTTTTTCTCTAAAGTTAAGATCTGAATAAATATCCACATTTTCAGGAAGCTGTTCTATTTTTTTTCGTTTGAAATTTTCAAATTAAAGTTTATCGTACGATTATTAGTTGTCGTACATTAATCATGAAATACCTGGGATCTTTATCCTTAATCCCCAAGTCAACAGATTAAATCATTCTTATAATGATCTGGTTCCTTTTGATTGCGGTGGGATGTTAGTTCTGTGCGGTTCTGGGAGGTCCACCCTCCCAGAAGGGATTAGTTAATTGCTAATCAGCTGAAGCGCCGAGGGGGGCTGCCCAGACACTTTTTACAGGTCAATGACCCTGGGGTGGGGGAGCTGACTTCTCAATCCCACTTTTCGACCCTATTCGAAAGTTCTTGCAGTGGGAGAAAACTAAACACCTTTGCCAGTCTTGTAGCTTCTTTGGCCGATGCAAAATAATGCACCAATATTTCCTTTTCTTAGAAAAGAAAACCCACACTTTTATTCTATGTAGTCGTTTAATCTGAAACTTTTGTTACTATATTATTATTGATGTGTTAATTTAAAATATTTTTTTTTTCACCTTAAACAAAACATTACCACTTGGACGTAAGCGACTACTAGTTGGGATCCAGTCTAACTGACTGGGGATTGTGGGAAGTTTAGCAAGATATCTGTTCACATTATATTTAAACTTCTGCAGGTTAGTATAGTCAGGGAAGCAGGAAACGGGATAAGAATACAAAAGTCTAGCAGTCTGAGAGAAGAAACTATTAGAGTAGAAGGTTGTCCGGCATCTAGCGACATCAACAGTGATAGGACAGAGGTTGGAGCTTGGTCGATAGTGTGGAACCAATTTAATTTGACCCTAGTAAGAGACTAGTGGTAGATGCACTAACCCAGATGAGGAAACAATACTCCATGCATGGGCGAATTGTGACCTTATAAAGATATAGGATGCTCTGGTGTGAGTAATTTTCTAGCATTAATAAAATTAAAAACGATTCTTTTTTTTTTTCTACTAATGTTGGTATATCGGCAATACTTGCAGTTGCACAATATACCAAATGCTTAAGGGGATCTTTAAAACTCGTACATTTCTGAATATCCATCCTTTTTGAATAAATTATATAATGTAAAAATTTACAAGTGGATTTAAAGATATTTGAAGTGTTTTCCCAAATAAGTGTTTGTATAAAATATAATTTGATTTTTGTTTAGAGATTGATAAAGTCCCCTCCCCTCCAATACATGTGGAAAATTGCAAAAAAAGGTAAATAAATTTTGCAAATTAGGCACAAGACCCTCAAAAGTGAGAGGGAGGTCAGTGGTCACCCACTGTTTATCTATTTGTTCACCACTGTTTCTTTCTTTCACCTTTTGTCTATCAGCTCAACAATCACCACAATACCACATTTACTCTTTGGACTACAATGAATTTTATTTACAAAAGATAAGTGCAATTTTATGAAAAATCAAGTAGAACATCAAAAACACTCAAAATTCCTTTTTAATAGTAGATCGTCTGCTGTTTTCCAGTTTGTTTAGAACTGAAAACAAGCAGTTCAATCTCTAAGTGAGAGCAAATAAAATAAGGTGGAGTTTGGGACTGGATACAATTTGAAGTTCTAAAATAGAATAAAAATGAATGGTCATCTTAGATCTATATGTAAAAATAAGAAAATAAAAATGACAGGACTCCCTCACTAAAACCTTAACTGAGGATGAGTTTCAAAAACGCCCAAAACTGTGTGCACCATGCTCAGAAAACATTCAAATTTGAGTCCTTTTCATATGTACAAGCTCGCAACTTAAGTTAAATTCTATGGAATGTAGCTTTATTTTTTTTTTTTTTTTTTAATTTTTTTCATAATGTTTGAAGAATAAAATCAGATCCTGGTGAGAAAAAGATGCATCCATTCTATCTATGACAGGATCACAAGAAACACCATTCGTCTCTTAGTCCATGTCAATCCAGTAGGCAACATCCAGCAATACCAACTGCTTGGGATTGATGAGTCATCATCTCACTGATATACCCACCAGAACGGCCAAAATTCACTTCAGATAAAGAAGGCACGCTCAACCATTTATTCTTCAGCCCTGTTACACTGCAAACAGACATTCGCTATGCTATGTCATGGAATGTCAGCTTTGTGTTAATCAAATTCTCAAACATGTGTTCTATTTTTGCGTAACTTTTGTTTGTTCCTGAGTAAGTAGTGAATGCAGGTTCCAGACTCTACTGCAAATTGACCATGGTTGTGACCTTTGCTGGTTTGCTCTCTTAACCCTTAGAAATAACACAGGAGTTCACTTTTGTCTATAATCGTCCTTCATGAGCTGACAAAAACCTATAGAAGTGGTGCTCCATAGGAGATTCTACATATAGATATTGTTATCAGTGCAACAGAAGGAAGTACATCATTTGACAGGTTGAAAGGAGCAGCTTATGGGTTAATGACAAAAACAAAGCATATGATATCTGATACTGTAGAAATGTTCCGCAAGTTAAATACCCATGGAACATCTTTCAGCTTGGAACTGGCTCAAATGCCATCAAACACAGAACATGATACAAGTCATGTCACAAAAGGTGCACCAACCTACTCCTGTTGTGTGTAGTGAA
The DNA here is from genome assembly GCF_053919585.1 of Euprymna scolopes. NCBI lineage: Eukaryota > Metazoa > Mollusca > Cephalopoda > Sepiida > Sepiolidae > Euprymna > Euprymna scolopes. The sequence goes on from NC_136482.1 coordinate 183,413,102, forward strand.
TGCAGTTAATTTCATTTGCAATATCTGTTGAAATTTGCCTTCCATGGAAAGTTATAGGTGTTGAGAGTTAATAATTTGATCTACTTAGCAAACACTATTGATTCCAGTAGACAAACTGATATAAGTATAGGAGAACATATCTGCTATATGGAGGGTCTTCAAGCAGCTGTCCTAAATTTTACAGAATTTAGGGATTCCTTCCTATGTGAGATTGACAACATGTAACATATATTGAACCTGTACTCTTTTATGGCTGCAAATCGTGGTCAGCAATAAACCATCAGAACGACACAATCCTAGTTACAGTGCATCGAATGGAGAAAATTGCCAGTCTTGTTCTGTTGGCCTCCATGAGAAAGTATGTTGCACTATGATGTCTCTATTGGTAGGGCCACATTATTTGCCATCAGTTATCCCAAATGCTTCAAAGTGTGTTCCATATTGATATCAATGACCCAAAGCTGCTTAAGACATTTAGGGGATCAGTTGATGACTACCTAATCTTGATAGGTAGCAGAACTGAAAGGAAAAGTTGAGTTCACGAAACATCTAAATTCAAGCATGAGGCAGTATGAAAAATGAAATATTAATAATTAAAAGTATGAAAATAAATATCCATATAAATGTATGTCACTCAATTTATTTTCTCATCTTTTTGTTGCTTTACAAGGGTAGATAGTTATATATATATATATATATATATATATGCAATCTCTCTTCATAACTATGAATGCATGTCAAGTCTATACAAATGTTTCTGGTTATGCTCTATTTTTCTTTTCACATTTTATTGCAGCATGTATATACATGAACTGACGATACGTTTAACTTCTAATTAGTTTTAGATTTGAAAACTTCCAAAACAAGGAAAGTAACTGCTGATTTTTTTTTTTTTTTTTTTTTTTTTATGTATAGAATTCAATAAACTTGTCAAAAATGAAACAAGTTGCTATGTAGGGATGAGGGGGGGGTCAGAAATTTACACAGAAGAGAATACAGAGGCCCAACAGCTGCTTAATTTTGCTTTGAATTGCATTATTGGCACTTTCCTCCAGTTTAATCAAAATCGGCAGTGTAACAATTTCTGGTAATACCTGTATAGAAATGTCTTTCTGTTCCAGCTGAGAATAATGTCCAGAGAGAGAGATCATAATAGCCATTGAAGATTTTAGGCTAAAATATGATCACCATATAAATGTTGGTGCTCAAGGGTGAAAATTTTAATCTTCTAGTCAGCTTTTATAGAGAAAATTCTGTAGTCTTTGCACCATTTGAGTAGCCAGTCATTGAACTCTGTCCAGATGCCAGATATCATGTATTATGTAAGAAGCAGAGGGCTGGACACCATATTCTAACAGTCATCCAACAAGGGACATAAAGTGGGAGAAATTTAAGGAATGAGTTAGTAGAGAAAGCTTCTTTTTATTTTATTTTTTTTTCCAACCTGGATTCAATACTTAGATGGTTTATTGGATAAGTCAACTTTGTCTTTATCTCTTTGCGTAGAGCTGTGTTAGTCAGAAGGAGGACTTGTTTCAATATGGCAACATTTCTCAACATTGATGTACAAGTCCCATCCAGTATACCATTTTCAGGCATGTTGAAGGTCAGGTTAAATATTGTCAATTTCACTTCTACAGGCTACCAATTTGAAGTCCTCTGCAAATAGGAGCACGTTTCTTCCTATATGTCATTGATATAGAGTAGGAATCGACATAGCACCTTGGTGAACACCACTGCATGCATCCATCTCGGATGACATTGTCACTTATTTGAACTCTGTACATACAATCATCAAGAAAGAATGTTATCCACTTTATAATCGATTCATGGAGGCCAGAGGTGTTGAGTTTATGTAGAAATAAGTGGTGTTTGGTGGAATCAAAGTTCAGAAAGACCGTGTGAACAATATTCTCAGTCATTTATTATATTCATGACCTATTCTTCCACCATAAGTAAATTTGTGTAACACAAACCTTTTGGAATAAAATCATGTTGACATGGCAGCAATAGATGTAAGATGAGCCATGATTGCCTACTGTAGTAGAACTTTCATGGATTTGGAAACAAGAGAAGTGAAACTTTCTGATCTTTTTAATTCATTGGGTTTTCTTATTTTTGTGTGTGTGTGTGTGGGTTTTTTTTTTTTTAATTTTTTAGTTTAGTTTGAATGAAACTATTTCCTGGCATATAGCGATTTACTAATGTTTGTGTATGAAGTAACATTTCCAAAGCCTCCATTATTATCCAATCTCCCAACAAGGATTCTCACCATCTGACTACTTTGATAATCCATGACTATCCTTTCTTCCTACATTTCCTTTCTATTCATATAGTGCCATTTTACTTGCATGTTTATTTTTGCAGCCGTTGTAATACCTATGAATGATTTTATAAATTAATTACAATGAAGACTTTATAAGTTTTTTTTTTTTTAACAATTATATACAGAAACAGTCGGTGAACATCGTATGTTAAGTGCCCAAAAGTTTCCTGCTTGTATTTCTATGTAAAGGGATTACATTAAGTGTAAGAAACTAGTTCCTAAGATACTATTATCCCTATACTTAAAAAAATGAAAAAGTGATTTTTTGATTCTTACTAATGTTAAATTATGAGTTTTTGTATCGTGTTGGCATTTGTGCTTTATGGGCACTTCTGGTTGTGTTGTTTCTCTAGTCTGGAATGTTGTTTCTGTTGGAGTGTTTTACCTTGTGACATGGTCATTGAAATGAAACTGAGTGCATTTCTTTGAATATTCATCTAGGAACTGAAGACAAATTCAGTCAGTACTCTTGCTAATTTTCATTGCTCCATTTTGTAATCTAAAATGTGCAGTTGGTCCTGTGAGCATTGGAAAATTGTGCTGTGTTATCATGGTAACCTTTTTACTTGTAAACTTCAACGACGATGAATGGTGGAATCTTTGCAATTGTTTCTTTTTCATAATGCAGTTGTTCAATAGTTCAACTGGACCTTGAAAATTGTGGCTGATGAGCATTGCTTGTAAACATAACCTTATTAAATCAGAAACATTCCCTTTTGCTTTGAATTATGTTCTTTCCATAATTTGAATTTATCTGTCCACAAAACTACTTGATTTAGGAAACCTTGATTACATTAAATGACCAAATTGCTATTGTTGGGCAAATTCCTTGAATGTTATGCAAGAGTATTGTGATCTATTGTTACTGACCATTCCAGTGGGAATACTATGTTCAGAAAACGTTCCATTGCAGAGTCTAGTATATTACTTGTATTTGGACCTGTCATTTTGTGTAGGGTCATGAATTTGCTGAAATTATTTAATGCTTGAAGTGAAACAAACCATACTAACAACTTTCCATGCTCAGCTAAAGATATTGTACGGTTTTATAGTTTTGTTTGATTGTGCAGACAGTTCTAGCGGTGGTAGTCAAGACTGCTGGTTCTTGTACATTCACCATGCATGAAATGCTGTTATGGTAGTCTGAATTATTGTACTTGCACAGTTTATTGATATTACCATAGCATTATATTGGGATGCCATTGTAATCAGTTTTGTTTCATTTGTTTTCAATGTTGGGAATGCATTAAAATTAACATATTTTATGGAATGTACAAACTGATAATGTTTTCTTTGGCACCAGTATCTATTTTTAGTCACAGCCTATGGATTCCACTTCTGTTTAACAGTTATGTGAAGTTTTCATCTTGGAGATGGAGAATTATGCTACTAAATGTTAAACCTATTAACTCTTCCTCAGATCTTTTGAGTATTGTATATAGCATCCATCCAAACAAGGTCACAATATCAACTACAAGTGGAACTTATATGGAAATACACTCATATTTCCATACGAGTTCCTCTTGTGGTTAATATTGCAAGTTTTTTTTTTTTTTTCCATATATAGCTTTCATTTTATACACTTGACTTGGTCCGTTATCTTTTCCTTTTGCTCTGTGGTTGGCATTACTATGTGTTGCACATAAATCCAAATGCTGATCAAGAACATATTGGTGAGCCTAAAGCTTGTATAATAATTTCACCTTTTTTTCTTTTGCAAAATTTATAAATGTTTTTGTTTATAATCTTGTAAGTTAGTATGCTAAAATGTAATCCATTGTCATATAAATAGATACTATGCATAATATTGCATTTTGTCTTTGAGTAATGTGCTTTTAAGTGTGGATATGATTGACTGATGTTGCCCTTTGGAGTCAGTTATTGTCTAATATGGAACCGAATATCTGATCGGTTAGTTTCATGTGAAATACAAAGGATTTGAAGTTGTCATTCTTGGGCCAACAAAAGGCGGACAATATCCGGAGCACTTATCAAACATACAATATTTTAAGTGGAGTGGGATGAATTTGAATTATTACTGTAATACAAACACAAAATTCTGGTCTCAATTGAAATAATGTAACTTTCCAGCCACCAGATTTGTCAAATGTTACTTTGTCAAATGTTAAAATGAAATAGTCAATTAAAAATGTCAATAAATCTCACCAACAAGAGTAGATATTCTTAAACAATCAATTCAATCTATGCATTTACTGATGGTACTGTGATTTCCATCAGAAATAGATAAATCTTAATTGAATAAAGTTGTCCAGCCTTGAATTTAAATGCACCCTAATAAACAAAAAATGTCCTGTCCAGCTTGTAAAATTTGATTTCTTTAAATAAAAAAAAAAACGTACTTCATCAATTTACGTAATTTTTTAAATGTGACCTCTTTGTTCTTTGATAGATACGTGCATCATAAAGATAGTTTTATATTTTCTGATTTTTTTTTTTTTTTAAATGTAATGCTAAACAGGAACTGTAAATTGTCTCTTGAGGAGCTTTTTTTTCTTTTTTTTTTTTTTCTCCAATTAAAATTCAGCATACGATGGTGTTAAAATTTAAGTGAAATTGAATATAACTAAATTTTACATTTTTTTTCTTTTTTTTTGTCACCCTTCATTGTTATAAACAGAAGAAATTTTGCTTATTCTCTGAATCTTTCATAATAATTGAACAGATTTTATCAAATCCACCACTTAAAATTTTTTACTTTAATTCTTATACACTGAATGTTAAAAATTAATCTTTTTTGAATTGGCTTTTTCTAAAATTATAATCAGATTTTGTCTAGCTTTGGAGTATAATGGTCATACTTATAAAATTAGTGTAAAAAAAGTGACTTGTAATAAAATAGTTTGACATTAAAACAAAAAAAAACAAAAAAGTTCAGATAATCCTTCTACAATAGTTTCACACTATTCATATTTCTCTGCTGTAACTAACTTGCTAATAATCAAATTCAATAATGGGTGATTTCATATTTAACAAAGCCTGGAACACACACGCACACACACATATATATATATATATATATATATATATATATATTGCATGTGTGTGTGTGTGTGTGTATTAGATTTCTGTTATGACCTGGAATATTATACCCCACCATGAGAATTATTCGTAAGACAAAATGGGAGAAGAAAGGCTTTGTTTCATACTTGTTTAATCTTGTCTTGTATGTTTCACAAATGAAGCAACAAATCAAACTTTTTACGCGCCCCTCCCCCCTTCAGCAAATGATTAGAAATATATGGGTATTGGGGATGGGCCCACTCAGCAAGAATCGAGATCTTTACATTAACAGGTTGATCTAAAATATAGTTTTCTTCGTCTATATAAGTGTAGATCTTTTGCTCACACGCATTTGTTTTGACAATTTTGCTTCCACTTTATCAACTTTCCACAAGTTTCTATTTGCAAGTAAATTCTGTTAATTCATATTATTACATTTGTACATGCTACTTGTTAGACCCTGCATTTTAAGGTGGTGGGAGTGTATTGTCTTCAAAGCTAAGAAATTAAAAAAAATTTTTACTATGACTTATCCGTTCAAATTCAGTTTTTTTTTTTTTTTTTTTTTGTTTTTTTGTTTTTTTTAAACTTGTTTCTTCTATTTTTCCTTCCGGGCATAAAGGAATGTTTCTTTTCTTTTTTTTTTTTTTTTTTTTGTCGTTTTTTTTTTTTTTTTTTTTTTTTTTTTTTTTTTTTTTTTTATGAAACTTTTTATTCTTTGCATATCCCAGCTCCCTCACACATACATAAAAATGACCCCCCCCTCCCAATAACTTGTATTCAGTGAATTTTCCTAGGTATTCATTTTGTGAGGTTTAATAACCCAAAATATAGCGTAAATTAAGTGAATCTGTCCCCATATTGTTCGGCTATGTGACTTCATTACATTATTTTCCATCTTTCATGAATATCAATACATGATCTTTTGTACTTGTTTGCCTTTTAACCTTTTTGTTATGACTTTCTCTATTACTTTGGGTTTTTCTCATTGGTATTCTCTTCCTTGTTAGCCGTTTTTTCTTTGTAATAGATTTTTATTTCATGAAACATTTTTAACTTTTTGTAAATTGAAAATGATTCATCTAAAAACTAGATGGTTACCATAGCAACTTATGATAGAACATCAACTTTTTTAAAAAATTTTATTTTTAACTTTAAATCGTTTATATTAATTGAAAGACAAGACACGACACTTTATGCTATTTTTTAATGCTTGAAAAAACACGATATGAGCTTGTATTGCTTTTTCTTTTAAGCAATTTTACTTTTAATGTAATAGCACACTTTAAACCTACTTATAAGAAAAGTCCATGTTCAAATAATTTCTATTCGTAAAACCTCCGATATTTATGAATAAAATAGTGCCTGTTGGTGTTCTGCAGACAAAGAATCTGTTTAAATTTAAACCAAACTTGGCATATGGAGAATTTTATAGGTCAATGTAAATTGGCCTAGATCAACCCTGAAAGTCATGGAAGGTCAAATAAGGCATTTCTTATGGAAGATGACCTCTAATGAAAGTTTCATGTAATAATTGTAGAGTAGTTGAAATTTGGAGACTGGATCGAATCAGAATTGACCTTGAATGCAGACACCATATTATAATGTTGAGTCAGCACGTCATTGGACACTAAATCAAAAACAAACATCACTTTATTTATTTATTTTTTTTTTTTTTCTAATTTAATTTAGTAACAAATATTTTATTTTGGTAAGCAAGAATTGTTGAAGAAAAATATGGGAAAACAAATTGAAAACGTTATTCATTTGTGAAATTAAGTTTTTCTTCACAAAAAACATCTTTCATGTTTATTTCATGCTCATGAAAAACTCACTCTTGCCACTGCTACATCCACTATAAATATAGTGCACTATTTCATAAAGAAATCTTTGACTTGAAAACATGTGTTGCCAGTGTTATGGCTGTCAAATAAGACCAGCAAAATTAATATAAATGTTTGTCTGGAAATAGTGTCTACATTATATATATTTAAAGTGTCTGTATCATTTACCATTTTGGAGATACAGCAAAAGGAAGTTGGGTGAAAAGATTTACACTATTTACTAATCTAAACTTGTTTTAAATACATTTTTCTTCTAATGTTAAAGTTACTGATACGTTCTAATTGGCCAACTTAGGATGGCATTACATCCTGTGGTGAGACCCTAATTTGTGAGCTTGTGATATGATGTAACACAAGTGACGGTCTTCTACAGATGAAAGCTTTAGGCCTTACTACAGATAATATAAAAATTAGCACTTCTATCCGAGCATAACCGACTGAATTAGAACAATAAACAAAGGCTTCAATTTAAAATTCCATATAGATTCCAGAGTTTGATGTAAAACTTCACCTGAAGGTCTGAGGTTACATCGGCCAAACTGTCGAGTATAACTAAGATATGAATAGTGAATAAAAGTTGTCAAATTTTTTAAAATAAAAACATTAATTTCTATTCATCATTAAATATTTGCTTAACTTTTTTTTCTTGTTTTTAAAAATAGAAATCTGGAGATATTTGTAGTTTTTCGGTATGTTTGGATAATTTAAACTTTTTATATGTTGTAGTATAATAAAAAGAATATTCTTCACAGTTGGACAAAATGTATGTGTAATAAGATACATTATTTTATTTTTATTGCACTTACTCTCCAAACTTGCACCATGTAACCTATGAAAGAAATATTAGGTTGAGAAGAAAGTTCTTGCAGAATTTTTAATTTTGATTTTAAATGATGTATTTTCAAATAAGTTTTCGATGTTGTTATTGAATAATTTCTCAGCAGCTATTTACATATCCCAAATTATAAGTAGGTCAAAAAACCTGTGATAACTAACTTCAGCTCTGATCTTTGTGTTTGACACTTTTGGGGACAAACAAAAGAATGATTAAAAGGCAGGTTACTTAAACCTTAAACCCAGTTTGCTTTGAACAGAGCACATTAGTTTTGGGTAATTTAAAAAAAATAATAATTTTGAACGCTAGGATGGGATTCCTCAGTCGGGTCTATGGCAACACCTCTAAGAAAACTGATGTAAAACCTACAGCAAGTGATTATCAGTCATCTTGATTTGTCATAACCATGGAGGCTCTTGGAATGGTACTTGTCTTGTACAAACGTTTATCATTATAACATCCCATGAGGAACAAATATTTTTGGTATCTTCTGTTACTGAAATATACAGAAAGCTACATCTAAGATGGATGAGGAACGGATGATAGTGGAGAATTGTGATGAAACTGAAAATACATTAAATTATGCATCGGTTGTATTTGATTTTAATTTAAAACATTGTTCAAGTTTTGTCATGTGAGATGTGGTTGTATGACTAGGGTTCCAAAATGTGGTAACGGCAGCAACTTTATAGATCAATGAGATGCATGGACCAAGTTTCACAACCATAAAGCAGAATTTCTGAATGAGACCAAAGATGTCTTTGTAGCTGGGAGAAGGTCGAATGGAAGTGTGAATGGAAATTGACTTGATCAACAAGGTAACAATCTCAAAGTTCGTAGTTGGAAAAAAATATGTAAACGATCAGCCATGGACTTACCCACATTTGGAACTCATATCTGACCAACGCCTTTAAAGCATTCATTGCTACAATCATGGCTATGTGGATATCGCAAGAGCTGATATTATCAAGCTTGGAGCAGAGCAGTATGAGATGTGATCAATACAACATATAGCGGGCTTTACCTATGCCAGGTGAATGCTGTCACATGAAAACAAATTTTGATGCAATCGAGCCATGTTAATGATTCATTAAATCTAAATATTAACAATGTAGTAAAATTGCTTTATTTCTAATAGATTAGAAATAAAACATTTTTAATTTTGCTATATTACTATATTTTCAGAAATAATTTTAGAATAATACAATAGATGCAAGATTTAAAGATAGGCTAATGAAACTAGAGAAAGATTATGGTCATGTTTAAAGAATGAGAATCTTTTCGGTTAATACATATAGAACAGTTAAAATAGTAAGGCTAGTTGGCAGAGGAAAGCAAATGGAAGCCTGAAAGAAAGTGATAAGTAAATATTTGAGAGAAAAGGGGATAAATAGATAGGTTAGTTTGGAGGTCAGTTTCTTGAAACCATCCAATACATGTCAGCATGTAAAAATAAATGTTAAACCTAATATGATGATTTCTAATTTGTATTTGTGGAGAGTTATTTGTCAGAACTAAATTGCCGGTTACTCCCCCACCCCACCCTTTGTAAAGAATGACTTGAGGCAAGAAAAATAAAAACCGAGCATGTTCATAATTTCTAATTAATGAATGGAGGATTAAAGGTTCAATTCCTCTTCAAACAAAACGTTTTTTTATATTTAATCTGAACATACAAAAATAGTGATTCTCATTTCTATTATTTGTTGCTTGAATCAACCTAGATTGGGGCTTTTCAGCTTAACTTTTAATAATCTGACAATAATTTAATAACTTTTCTAAAAGGATTTGCCTGTCTTTATGTAGTTTTGTATGAGTTTGTAAATAGATATTTTTAGTGTGTGCATGTGAAAATAATGATAATTACAGATTAAGTTATTTTATTTACTACTAGTGGGGGTGCCTGGCGTTGCTTGGGTGTTTATCGGCGTGTGTTTATAGGGGGTGGGGGGTAGGCTCGAACCCGGAGCCTTGAAGCGAAGGTGGAAAGAAAGCCTGACATCTTACCATGATGCTAAGAGGGCAGAGAGGTGAGAATGGATGAAATTAAATGCTTAAAAAAACGTCTGCTTTTCTAGGTCAAACATCTCGCCATAGAGAAATGGAATCATGCAGAACCAGTTAAGTTTGAAGTTTTCTGCGTATTTGTTTGTTTTTTGGGAAAACCAACTCTCCACAAAAAGAGGAGTGTCCAAATGAATAGCAATTGTCTATGACGGGTTTTCCTCGCATTGATCAAAGTCCATTGTTTCTGGACGTGCCGGCACAAACAGCCGGGAACACAGTTTGCTTTTGTTTTTTAGTTTCGCTTTTATACTAAAAAGCCTAACAAACATGCGGAGAGCAAGAAATAGCGTGTAAACATCGCTCAAATAAAAGATAGACGACCTCCTCTTGTAAATTGGAGATATTATAATCTAGGGAGTATATAAAAAGTTCTGAGATTAACTCCCCCCCCCCGGAAAAAAGCCTTTGCCGGACATACAAAAAAAAATTGCACAAACACATTTTCACTTTTATATTATAGATTAATAAAAAAAAAAACTCGACAGCATAAAACTTTTTTAATCTAATTTAAAAAAATTATGAAATCAAATCTAAGAATGCATTTTCGTTTTTTTAATGTTTTGTGGATTGAAAAAAAATATTTTGTGTCCTTTTGAAATTTTAATGGAATTAGGAAACATTTAGTCTGTTGAATAGAAAATCATTTACATTTTTTTGGCAAATCTTTATGAATTAAGTTTTGAACACTAATTTACATCCATTAATTTCATTTAAATTTTAGAGATCAAAACATTACTTTAACAAAATTAGTTTTCTAACAATTTGATGACTAAAAGATACTGGGACAAAACGGATTGAGAAATCCTACAGTATAGTATTGAACATGAAAGTTTTATAAAAAAAAAACTGAATTTTGATTTCTATTTCACCTTTTCATTATCTGTCTCATTATTGATTCAATATGAACGGCACATATCTTTACTTAGATCATTTTATAAATCTTGAGATTCCCTTACAGATCGATGAGCGCTACAGAAGTGGGCAAGCAGCAGCATGTCTTTTTACGACTACAGGAAATTCTCAAACATTCTATATAAGCATTGTATTGTTCTAGATTTAGTTTCTTTCTTCAATTCAACATTTTGTTTGTGCAGTAAAGCTTAATTTGACAACTCTTTAACAATCTCAACTTTCCACAAATCTATCAAACAAGAATTTGGTTTGAAAATGTCAATCTGCATATTTATTTTTAAGTGAAAAACTTAAAAAATGGCTCCTTTTCAATACGTTTTTCTCTTTCTTGATTTCTGAAAAAAATTTATTAATGCTATTTAGCTTACAGAATTCTTGATAGACCTCTGTCCATCTGCCTACTGCTATGTCACTTGCCACTAAGAGCTCCGATATCAAACCTAACAATAGCCTTCATACTAATAGTCTCAAGATTTTCAGTTTTCTAATCTTGTTTATGTGCAGTTTTGTAAAGTGTTAAAATTTGACTATGGATTGGTTGGCTAGTTGTTTTTGTTTTACGGCATATCAACCTTTTTCAGGTTATTTAATGCCGAATCCAAAGATTTTGAAGAAAAATTTTTAATAGAGTATATTTGTTGTTTTCAAGTCAGTTTCTATTTAAACCGTAGTTGAGACCCTAACAGATACTACCACTCCGGGTCAGAGTGGACCTGGGAGCAATGGCAATTAAAAGGGTAGCTCCACATTCCCCAAAACCCGCAAGCTGGGGCCTCACCACTGGATATAGTTTAAGGTCATATCCAGGACCTTGACTATGGAGTTTGCAATCTAAATATGCTTGATTGCAACGTTGAAAGATCCAATTGACTTTTATTCTTCCACAAGTAATAAATTATATATGCTTTTTTTTATTTTTTATATATATATATATATATATATATATATATATATATATAATTTTGATTTTTAAATAGGACAGTCAGGTTTTTCCACATGATGTGAATTAATTTTAAAAATTATTTAATGAATACAATTTGAATTAAAAAAAAAAAGAAGCTAACTTGCAGCACTCAAGATAAAGATAGTTTAGATAAAAAAAATCTAAGTGTAACTTGGTTTTGTTTGTTTTTGAAACCATAAATACAAAAAAAATACAAGTCCACTATAACTTGTTGAACCAAAACTCATTGAAAGAAACAGACAAAAAAATAAAATAAATATCTGATTTTTCTTTGCCTTCCATAGCAACAAGCAAAGTTTGTGAGAATTCACCTCCCTCATAAGAGGGCATTCTCGACAGGTATAAAAATTGCATAGACTAATCGACATACCCTGGTGAGGGTGTCTTAGGTGATTAACTATAACTTTCTCCAGAATGAAGGGTTAATGCCTAAGATAGTTTCTTCAAACTGAACAGAATAAGTACTACACGTTTTTATTTGCAAATTTAAAAAAAAAAAAAAAAGCCTAATTTAGAAATTAGGCAAAAGATAAAGCGTGGAAAGTGTATAGGAAGGGGATATTCTGTCTATTCTACTTTTAACCAGCTACATTCGTCTAAGCAGTGTACAATGTCTTTGCTATTCACTAGGGTTATGTTCTTTACTCCACTGCACCCCCCCCTGAATATTAGATATAGTTTTAAAACGTCTATGTATGAGAGTATATTCAGTACTAAATGTTTTCCAAACACTTTCTAAAGACATTTTTACTCGTTAACAGTAATGTAGTTATATTGCATACAGTTGTATATTTCACTAATATAGTAATTATAATGTAAACGCATTTTAATTTTGTACTGCAACAATATTTTAATCAAAAAGAAACGTAAGTACAGGAGGCCAGTAACATCACATAGTATAGTTACCCATACTGTATAACAGTATCGTAAAGTCATTTTCTATGCGTACATGTATATTAGAATTGACAGAAAATGGGAAAACTTTAAAGGCAAACTTAGGTAATAATACAGTACAATTCAGTAATAATATACAATTCAAAATATGCACTGTACATATATTTATAAAAAAAAACATGTACTGCATTGCAATAAGAATTGGAAAATTGTTATGCTCAAAATCCCCATATTTTAAAGAAAAATAAAACGCTAGCCACTAAATCCAAAATTTACCCACTATATTCCAAACAAAATCTCCAGATCTAGCAAGAAAATCGTTAAATTGGCAACACTGTTTACTGAGCATTCGTTTTTATGTTATGATGCTAGCCTGGTATACTAGCATATGGTTTGATAGGGTTAATAGCCTAATCCATGAATATGCGAAGCCATGTTTAGGGAACAATGAACAGGTATGTGTACTACACTTTGATCTTTCCCCAAAAGTCTTATCTGCAATAAGAAATGTAAGAAAAGGGTATAGTGATTCCATCGTTTCATTTTACAGCATATCAGCCCTTTCTGGATTAATGTCGAATTCATTTTGGTAAAAGAAATTTTATACTTAAAGAAATCTTCAAATATTTATTTACTAGCGGAGGATTCCCAGCTTTGTCTGATCGTAAAATATGCTGAAATGTTTTAATTTCTGTAGATTTCATATTATTACAAAGCCAATTCTCTACTGAAATTATATTTTACTTAATATATAGTAGCGATTTCAAAAGTTAAAAAGAAAGACTTTGGTACCATCTGCTAGAATCGGAACGAAAACATTTAGCACACCAGCCGCGTCTCCTACCGATGTAGGAATCAAGAGATAAGATTTAATATTAAGCAAGTTGACGAAATGAATTGAATTTGGGCATGTATAGGAAGAAGTAAAATTATGTCGGCAAGTTAAAATAAATAGTTTGTATTTCAACTTACCGATATGACTGTTATTCATCCATCCAAACAAAGATTTTACTCGGTATAAACCATCCTTGGTGTATGATTACTATTTTCTGTTAATTTTAGTGTCATCAAACCAGTAGTTTAAGAGTTTATCGGTTCAATATTTACACACATAGACATGCACATGTGCATCTACTGTTTTATTTATAGTCTTTCGTTTACTAGTTTTGAAGATAATTTTTTTTTAGTGGAACATGATTGAGTTTTGTAAAAGGAAAAGCAAAAATGAAAAAACTAAACATCAATGTTTAGTGCATTTTAGGTGAGGAAGCCAGTATCTTCAGACAGCCTTATCTGCTAGCACTATTCCCCTTGTTGGAATAACTTCATCTTTTTTTATAATGGCTAATAAATTATTTTTTAAACTCTGTGCTTTACTTACTTGATATTTAAAAATATAAATGCATGGTAATGAAATAAAAACCAATTTACTTGAATTAACTGTGGAATTTCCACATTCCTCGCACTTGTATCGTAGCACTACATACCAAACTTGTGATATAAAAGTAGCATTTCTGTGGGAATCAGTTATTAGAATTGGTGATTTTTTTTTTTTATTTATTTTATTTTTATTTATTTATTTATTTATTTATTTTTTTTCAACTATTTTCCAATTATAGAATCGGAAATAACCAGTTCTTTGCTGCACTTCTTCAAAGTCATTTTGTATGATTTCGCACCTAGTATCCTTCATTGCTTCTCTACTATTTAACCAATAATTGACTCTTATGTAAGAGGACCACTATGTTTACACTAGTATACTCTTCCTTGTTACAACTGACTCATAACTAAGCCACAGTCTGACTTTTTTTTTTCTTCCCCTATGCGGTGTGGACTGAACATGTTCATCTGTGGTGTTCTGTTGTACAGTAGCTGGAGACTTCCTAGCTGGTCGTTAGTTTGAGTCAGACCCAGTAGCAGATGTCGCTGCTTTACCATGTCTATTTTTCAACAGCTTTTCCAAACAGCTTTCTTTTTTTTTTTTTTATGATAGGTTACATATTAATTTAAATTTTTATTTTTTTTGTCCATTAAATTTTTGTAAACACTTTATCCATCGTAAATCAAATCTTAAGAGTACAACTTTGTATTTGTAATGATGATCGTCTAAGTTTTTTTTTTGTTCTCACCAAGAATACCTGCACGCCTTGGATTGAACAAATGATTGAACGTAGTTAAAAAAAAAATTGAATATTTCTCTAGAAAAATCAACATAGTTTCCAATATTTCTTGCTTTAAACGAATGAAATTAAAACTATCAAGTTTAAATTACATTTTTTATTGCACAATGAAAGATAATTACTGAAATCCTAAAAAGTAATAACAAGAAAATATTATCATTCCAACAAAATATTGTTTTTAAATGTCAGTGACTGAATGAGTTCACTTGCAGACTATATAAGTCTCATATAAACTATAATCCAGGACCTGAAATCAATAAAAGATAATCCAATGCGTGAAAATTGGAAAGTAACAAACTTTAGATAAATTACAATAATTATCACCCCTTTATTTGTGGTTATTGTTATCCAGATTAGTTCTATCCTACAAAATGAGTTTCACTGTAGAGTTGAAGATTTTGACATTGGTTTTCAGATCCTTGGTTGATGTTCCATTCCAGATCCTAAGACACGTCAGCATTTGTCCATATTTTTGCTAAAGTAGTTAACTTTCACCCCACCTTTTTGTTTTAATCCTTTTTTTGATTCATAAAATTATTGATATAATTGCTACAAAAGCACCCCCCCCCAAAAAAATATCCTGATAATGCGCTGCACATATGGATCTGAGAATTTTTTGAGGAATGAAAATAATTCTGAAAAAGTATCAATCATTAATGTCATTGCTACAAAAAATAAATTGCTGTCCTAATCCACTTAAAAGGATCCGCTTGCAGATTTAAACAGTTTTCTTTTAGTTTCTTCACAGCAAGAGTTTGTCATGCAGTTCTATAAAAATAGATTTTTCTCTTAAGTATTCCAGATTAGGAATTTTGAGACTAGTTATATTTAGACTAGTTCAATCTATAATCATCAGCGTGTGAACAAAATCAATCTGGTTCCTTCCTTCTTTTCTTTTTTCTCGAGAGTCTGAGGTCATAAACATGATTTGCTGATCAGCAAAGAGATGTAGTTTCACATTCATTTCGTAATATTTAAATTTTTGGGTCAGTTAAACCACTTACAGTTTACTGCAACTTCTAATACGACTTCTATGAAAAAAACCTACATTCTATTTCAGTAGTTTTGTATTTAAGCTATACCTACCCGGTATTGCCAAGGATTCTTTATACTTTTTTGAACAGCATATTCAAAAGTTAAATTTAATTACAATATAATTCGAGTAATCCGAATTGTTAACTAATTTTTTAAAGATAATGTTCATTTAATTTCTATAAAATTTTTGGATTAATTAATGTCCAAAATTGATTTTTTTTTCCAATGATTTTCAAGCCAGAATTTTGATTTTTGTCCAGAAATTTAAACTCTTCCAAATTTTTTAAAAATTGCTAAGTATCACAATATAGAATTTAAAATTGCTAAATATCACATTTATTGTATTTTTCAACTATTAACAAAAGATTAAAATGGCTGGCCTTGAAGAAACCGATATTCATTGTGGTTGATTTAATTTTTTGATTTAAAATTATTTTTGCACTATTTCAATAAATATTCGATTAACATTAAATTAGATTTTACAAAATCAATGTGTAATTATTGAAGCTAGGTTAGCACGGAAAATGCACATCTATATAATCTATAAAAGTGAGAATGCGTGTGTGTATGTGAGAGGACACTTTTCAATCTATATACTCAATGAATTTTTGATCTAGACTTGAAATTTAGTGTATAGGATATTCAGACACGTGGATAACTTTTTAATCCGTTTTTATCTGGAAAAACGGGCTGCTAAGGAGTCAAAATTGAAAAATTGGTACATGCCGGTCATCAGTTCTATATTTTGTCAAGTTTCATGAATGCGCAGGTGTGAATCATTTGTGACAGATTACTTATGTTAGTGTTTGAAAACACTTTATAGATTATGTCAAGCTGGTCTAATGGTTATCATCCTTGACTCGCTGTTTTTAGGTTTTGCTTTTGATCTCAGCTCAACTTTTAATTTTTTTAAAATTTATTTTTTTTACTGCAAAAAAAGTGAAGTGCTTACAAAATCTAATGCTCGCATGCACAGATCTCCATTTCTTTCCGTTTTTTTTTTTTTTTTTTCCTTTTTAAGGAATTTAATGTTATGTTTAATACCGAGAACGCCGGGTACATCTTCTGTTCTCTTGAAACTTTTCTAACATATAGCACGATTTCAAAACATGGTGGTAATATTTAAAAAGTAACCAAGGTTGAAATTGCTTTCCTTGCCGCCTGACCTAATCATATGTATATAGACACCCTGCACTGAAGATTCCCGAAAGGATGAAACACTAGTGTCTGTAGGTATTTAATTATTATAGTAAAAAAAAAAAAAAAAAGTATGGGGTGGGTCTTTTTTATTTATAAATTGAGAAAGGATATTGAATGTAACGTATATTATAATTTAACGTTTTGGGTGACACCTTCATAAAAAACTAGTAAGATTTGCAGTTTTTCAGAGAGGGAGTGTCCTGTCTACCTTTTTAATATAAGTTTTGTAGTGCAATAAAATTGAAAAAACATTACAATCTAGAAATTGCAATTGTTAGTATTTTGCATCATTTTCTAATGAAAATGAAAAATTTTGTATTCAGTGCTTAATATTTCACTTTTCACTGAAATTTAACTAATTTTAAAGTCTGTATTTTCAAAAATGTCACGGCAATGGTTATCTAATTGTTTTCGATTTACTGTTTTTATAAATAACATTGTATGTGATCCTTCTATTAATGTGGCTGAGTGGAAGATAATGTAGAATGAACTTGGCGTGTGTGTGTGTGTGGGGGGGAACAGCTGATGGATAACCAATAGTCTACATCTCTTCTACCAGCTTCCCCCTGTGGCACTGGGATGGTGTCCACTTGTTCGCCACCAGCAATCATCATCACCGTTTTTGATGTTCAATCAATATTTGCCTGGCTCCATGAACCTCAGCCCCGGCAACAGTGTGGCTCTTATTTGTCATTCGATCCCCCCCCCTCCCCGGACTGCAATGGGCAGTATCAAGAGACTACTACATTTAAATGTTTCTGTTAAACATCTTGCATATCTTTTTTAGTCTGTTTAGGAGTAGCAATACTACTTGTATCACACCTCTCTTGCTATGTATGTTGTTTTTTTTTGTTTTTTCCACAATTCTTGTCATGATTGCAATTCATCTTTGTGTGTGGATGTTTATGCAGGTGCAAATGACACAACGATTACATAAGATGAGGGCTGTTGAGTTATTTGCACTCATATCCTGAAGTAAAGCATGAATCACGTTATGGGTGAACGGGATTCTCTAACCTTGATTAGAAACTGATCTTGGAGAAAGAAAGGTTAAATGTAACACCACTGATCACCAGTACATAGAAAATCTTTCTTTGAAAATCGGATGGATAGGGTCAAGTAGTTTTGTGAAAACTGATAGTGAACGGACATCTTTATTATACAATCAAAGACATAATTTAGATTCACCTCAATACATGCACAATTTTCTTTGTTTTAACAAATTCTTTGAATATCATTAAAAAACATTTTTTTGATCTAAAACTGTCATTCCATTTAGTTTGGCACAAGATCACAATAGAGGAGCACTTATAATAGTATAAAGTATGAGACTACTTTATGACTTAATAACATATATTCATAAATCTTTTGGTACTTATGCAGAATATGGACTAAAAATCTTAATAGGATTTTCAAGTTAAATTTAATTTTTACAGTATCTTTTTTAGGTGAAAGTATGGAATAGTTACAAAACGACCCCTCCCCCCGCCCCCATGATAGGAATGGGTTTCTAAATGCTACTATTTCAGCACGATCTGTATTCTTACTTCATGTAATCTGCATGTGTCTAATATGGATTGAACTAACTTCAGTCATGATGGTCTGAGTTTGTGGTAAATTGTTGACAAGTATATAATGGAAAGACTTAAAAATGTGTTCGTCTGCATCAGTCGTTGGTTACGAAAACACTGCAATCTTTAAAAACCATCAGGCTTCCTGAAATTCCTCTAAACTACACCTGATGCTCCTCTCTCTCCCATTCCGTACATAAGCACGCATGTATATCATGACTCTTGCACTTTTCATTTCTGTGACAACTGTACATTATCCTATCTACTATATACATGCACTTTGAAGGAGTTGTAGTGCATCTCCATAGAACTGTATGCAATGATTTCATTATTATAATGTAAGAGGGTAAAAATAATTTATAATATGGTTAATATCAACACTTTTCTAATGAAAATTTTACAAGGTCACTGTGATATCAAACAAAACAGCAGCTGTAAAAATGAAAAAAAAAAGTCTTTCCGAAACCTTGGAAATGAATTGAATGTATCTATTTATATATATATATATATATATATTGTGTGAGTGTGCATACACATGGGAGTTCATTCCTTGTAGACTCCAAAACGATTGGATTGATTTTGAAATTTCCAACAAATATACTTTGTGTTTGGGAGTTTTCTTAGATAGGTTTTGTATATGATTAAAATCTATAATCCAAAACATTCAATTAAAAAAGGAATAACCCAATTTTGACCAAAGTTAACAGCTGAACATCATGAGTGTATTTGCAGTTTTATCATTACACAAGCAGAAGGGCTTGCTGTATAAACAGTAGGTTCTTTGATAAAACAGGGGGGGGTGTTAGAAATGAATGTTTGTTTAGAGCATAATTGAACCATGATATTTGATAATTTTTGTTATTTGATTATTTGGACTATTATCCTCATCTAGTTGTTGTTTACATGACGTTTCGGCCAATTATTCCCCTGGCCTTCGTCAGGTTAACCGCGACGGGATAGGAATGTTGAATCCTCCAACTACATCCACAGCAATTGCTACCTTTTACTACTTGTCTCTGCTATTTGGCTAAAATCCACTGTATCTGTTCCTATTTTTATCTCATTGTAAACCCTTATCCATAGAGGATTGCTATCTGATTTGCTTGAAATTGAAATATGTAATTTTGTGATAAGTCTGGTTGAGTCATACCTTGCTAGAACTTTGACTTGAAATAATGTTCAAGTTTTTTGTTGTTTTTAAAACTAATCTGGCTAAGAGCTCTTAGAAACGAAGGTAGGATGTAGATGGCTTTGTTTTATCAAAGGAAACTTTCTCTCCCTTCCCCTTATTCACCAATTGGTCTAATTTCTATTTTCTCAAATGATTTCTGATTGAAACATTAACATATTCTGATAAATATGAATGATAGTTCGTTGATCAAAATTATTTTCAACTATTTTGATTTTCTGATGAATTTATTTCTACCGAAGTCGTTCAAAGAGTAAAGCCTCCTATAGTATATCAAAGTTGAAGAACTACAAAACGGAAGTGATATCATGAAAACAAACGACTTTTTGTGTTTCAGAATTTTTCTACATAGTCACTAGCATTCTCAATGCACTTTGGTCAGGTATTCAATGGCATATCTCTGCTTCTGATACACATCCATGATATGGGTTGCTTTCTTAGTCTCACACTGGCAATATCTGAAATTGAGAGATGAAGCTTTCAGTTCATAAATGCATAAGTTCTGTCATAACAATGCAATTTGCATTTCTCTCTGATTCATTCAGGTGGAATTAGAAAAATAGGAGGCATTACTTTTGGAATGCTCCACATATTATCACTAACACATCAAAGGAAATCATCCTTACAAGCTTTTTTATATTGTCCCCCTTCCCAGTTAGGAAATTGTTGCCATTGACCAAGGCTGTCTGAAGGTACTGGCTTCCTAACCAGAAATGCACCAAACATTACAAATGACTGGGGACGACTTGTGAATGTAATACTCCTTTGACACTTCATCCTTTGCCGGAAGTTAGTTCAACCCACCTAGGGTGAATGCCGTACAACATTGGCCAGTAACATTGACGAATAGTTAAGTTTCTGAACCTAACAACTAGGAATAAATTAAATTCTTGTGACTTGGCCATTTGTATGTAAACTTTTTTTTTGCACAGGTTCATCAGCTTTTTGATAAAAATCCTGCATATTTATTAATATTTCAAGAGAGCCAAATAGCCAAATATAAAATGTTTTGAATGAAACAGATTTTACCAGATAATCTTAAGATCTTTCCATCTCTACCAAATGGTGACAATAATAAGGGAATAATTATCAAAGTACATCTTTCATAAAATCAGATTGTGATGCCACATAATTTTGTACTATAAAATAGTGTTTATACAGATTTTTTTCATGTGACTTTTAATAAGTGTATAAACTGAATCCAGAACATGTATTTTGTATTGCTGTATTACTAGTTCTTTCTTTTTTAACGTGAGTGCCAAGACTCGCATCCCGCTCTGTAAAAATTTTTTCTAATGTATATAAAGGCTTAAAATTTTTATCAAATTGTTTTTTAAATTCTTTCATTTTTCTATTATCTTGTTTTAAAATTTTTATCTGGTTAAAAAATACTTTGATCAAAATTGAGAAATCGAAGATCAGAGGAAATAGAGTAGGGTGGGAGGAATCAAATAGTAAGATTAGAAATTGCAGTTTTTTGAACAGTGACATTTTTTGTATTTTGTTGACTCTTTATTTTAAACTGCTATTTTTAGGCATGTTCCAGCTTTTTGACTAAAAAAAATCATTTTTATGTCAAAGAATAAAAACGAATTTTTCTGTGAAGACTGGAATTTAACATTTTTCCCCTCCTATAAAAAAATGTCAATCTGAAGCAAACCTTTTTAAACAAATTTCACAGCAAATTATAAATATTAAAAGATTAATGTAAATCGACAAAAACTTGTTTTGATACAGCATCTGTGTCAAGTTATGTAAAATATCATTTTCTTAGTTCCTGATTATTTAAAGTATTTATAGTATGGTGACGATATAAAATCATTAAAATTATGGCATTCAACCTATTTGTTTAAATCCTTATAACAGCTTGCATAAACAGCTGATAGTTATAATCTATAACTGCATTGTTGATTTGATTTGTCATTTTTTTTTCGATTTTTGTATTTTTACAATCGCTACATGGACTAAATGAGGAACATTTTATATTTCAAATACGGGTGTTTAAGCTTAAAATATATTTGAGTGAATAAACAATTTACATATAACTATCATAAAACTGAGTTAATCAACATCTGTTTCTCTAAGACTTTTTTTTCTATATCAGAATATATGCTAAAATATTTTCCAGTTTTGGGATTGAATAATGTTTGAAAATTTTTATTTTAATTATTATAATTAGTCACAATTTGTAATTAACTAACCAAATAATCAATCACTACATTTTTATCATTTGCTCTTTTAATTTTTTAATTTTTTTTTACCCCTTCCCAATATTATTTTATATGGTAGCTATCACTCTCACATGCACACGAATATATATGTTTAACAATTGAACATGATACATACAAAATATAAGATTAGAATCGTCAATTATAAACAAAAGGGAGTATCAGCAGAGTAGTAATACCATTTGACCTGGAAGGATAGCAAACGGAAAAATACTAATTTAGTTTTAATATTTAACTGACTTTATAAACTCACTTTTTTCTTTAGGTTCTTTGAACTACTGTTCTCAACTTTGAATATTATTCACACGTTTTGGTCGGTGTAACCTCCAACTTCAAATGCATTTTGTTGAACTTTGGGTGAATCTGCACAGAATTTCAAATGCAATCTTTTATTTAATTCACATGCTAGCATGCTCTCCTTTAACTATGCCTGGTAATTCGCAATTGTATTTTTGGGTTGCCTGCACTGAGGATTGAATCTCCAATCTCTAGGAATGTAACTTTTACAATTAAATTTCACCAAGTACTCTATTTGCTATGCCACGAATCCTTGTGAATTACTTAGGACTTCTATCTACCTAGTCATGGCTGATGGAATGAGAGCATGCTACGCTTGTGGATTAAATGAAGGATGCTGTTAGAAGTTCTGTAAAAATTCCAAAGTGTGACAATATATATCTGAGAATGGTTAGTTATGTTGACTGAAACGTGCAAATAATACAAGATGAGAACAGTAGTCTAAAGAATTCAAATAATCAATTCTCATCTCAAAAATTCAGAACTGTAATATGATAGAACCCCAGGATACGATGGCCTAAGGATATGGTTTTCAAGTTACAATATGGAATATATTTTTCTTATGGAATATGTTTTTCTGGCCCCTGGTTACATTTGTCCTGCCTTACAGTGTTATGTTATTTCATTGTATACATGTGTATTATATACTGTACTATATTTAGTTACTAATTTTTAATGTTGTATTCCGAGGTTCTACTGTATCACTTTTTCTGATTTAAAAAATACTAAATAAATAAAAAGTCGCTCAATTGGCCAGTTTTTTTTTAGTTTTATTTATTTATTTTTTTGCTAATTTGTATACAAATTTTAACTTTAATAAAAAAAAAAAATTAATTTTAAAAGATCTAAGGACTTATTGCAACACCGAACGAACAAGTTCTTGTTTGATGATTGCATCATCTTGTGCTATCTCCATTTAGGAGTCCATCCCAGGCCATTGCATTTTTGCCAAGTGGTTTATAAAGACTGTTTCGAGTTGAGGCATATTGAGGGTAGGGTAGGGTGTGCAAGTGTGATGTTTTAAAACCATCTTGACCCACGTATTTAAATTAATAAAATGGTTACAAATGTTATGAAAGGAGTAATTAAACAAGTTGCTTTTGATATATATGAAACTTCTGTCTTTAAAAACAAGTTACATTTTTATTTTTATAATCAGACAATTTCTTTGTGAAACGATCTGTAATACATGTGTTGTATTTATGAAATGTACATTGAATAATGATTAGTAATTAAAAGTTTGAGATGAAAAGCGGTCACAAAATTAAAATAGTTACACATTTTATTCTATTACATAAGCATGTTATCATGCAGTAGTAAATAAAAAAGTTAGACGTAGCTTTTTTTCTAGTTGAAACAATGCATTTATTCCTGGTACTTTCCAAAACAACACATTGCATCTTGTTTTAAGTCTCTTAGTTCATCTCATCTGCCCTTTAGTTAACAAAACCCTGCCGTCTCGACATAGCCCTAAGTCTCTCATGCCACCACGTGGCCACACCTCCATCTTACACCGGCATGCTTTGCTGATCCTCTCACCACGTTTTTTTCTTTCCCTTCTCTTCCTTCGCTGTGACCTCACATCATGCATCAGCTTGGTCATGTGCATATGTGTCATGAGGCTGCTGCTGCTAACACGCATTACCAGCTGTGTTATACCTGTAGATATTACTGATATAGCTAATCTGAGAATTTAGCAAAAATTTTATTTACTTAGAGACGATACTCAATTTTTATTAATCTTTTGCTTTCCTTGTTTCTATCATTGATCTAATACTGTAACTAGCAATGTATTTTCTGTCACAACATGCGTAACTTTTGGGTGGTTGCATTTTAATTTTTTTTTTTTTTTCATTTTTTTTTTTTTTTTTTTAATTCGCTCCAAACAAGGTACATTGTTACTGAAAGGTAAGGGCCTACTATGAATTTGGAGCCATATCCATAGCAGCATCTAAAGTAGTTGTGCAGCGAGATTTTCATTCACATTACAATTAAATTTCTACATATCACCATAAGAAGAGAATTCTAGAAGCTAGCAGTTCAAGCAGTTTAGAGTTTAAAAAAACAAAAACAAAAAAAAAAAAACACTTCTAGTATTTGGGGTCCTCAACAGTTAGGAGGTAATAGAAAGTTCATTAGAGCACATGACATTGAAGTACTTGTAAAACAGATGTGGTTGGAGTTTGGTAGACAGTGTGAAGCCCATTACTTTCTTTTTAACCTTATCTAAGAGGGAAAGACAAGTGACTTGTACATCAGTCCAGATGTGACGGCAATATTCCATGCTTTGTAAAGATATTAGATACTGCCAGGTGTAAGAAGTTTTCTAGCACAGTAGATGGAGCTCACTTTCCTTGCAGTATCCTCTATCTTGTTAATGCTAGGCTGAGCAGTTTGAATGAATTCTAATAGGGTGCTATCAGTTATGGGAATTCATGGTTGAAAGACTACTTATAATTATTAAAGGAAAGGAGCTTTATCTTAGTACCATTAAATGTTACCATCCATTTGTTGCCCATTCAACTACAAATTGCGAGTCATTTTTAAATATTTAGCCATTACCTGCAGTCGTTTTGAGAATGTGGTGTCATCAGCAAATATATCCACCTCAAACACATTTGTATCAGGGAAGTCATTTATGAATATCGGGAATATAAAGGTGTAAGGATGGCAAGATGCATGTCCTCCTAGGCATTAGGTTTATGTTCATAGATAAACTGTCATTACTTCAAGTGGTTTTCTGGGATGATGATACATATATCTAAGCAAGGAAGCCTGATGTTGCCCAGGATTGTTGATCAAATTTTTCAGACTCCCATATTTTAATTTTCTTCAAAATCTGAAATCGACTTTTTTTTTTTTTTTTTTTTTTTTCCCCCCAATCAAATCACCTGATTGCCTGCTCTAGTTGTGGACTCATCACGATACACTGGGAGAAAACTTCACATGCCTCCCCACAGTTACTTAATCCACAATATATTGTAGTTTACATTGCACTGTAGAGAACTTGCTTTTATAAAATTGTATATATGACACGTTTTAAGTCTCCAAGCATAGTTTTGGGACAATTGAAGTCAAAAATCACTGATCAGTCACACAATGATCTACAAAGCTATTCTTGTGATATGTGAGGCAAAACTAAATTGTCTTTCAGAAAATCATAGGTTTATATGGTTAATATACCTGTTTTCAACCGAAAAAAAAACGATATAACTGAAAAAAAGGCCTAAAATGGAGATATTTTAGTGACAATTTTTGTTACCTCACCACAAAGAGCCAAAAATCACTTTTAGACATGAAACTAAGGGAAGTAAATAATCATTTTCGTTCAACAATAGTATAAAATTGCATTTGTGCAAAAAAAAACGCTGCTCATAGAACTCTCTTCAAATTTTACCCATTCTCCTCAATTACAGGCTGTGACAATTTTTTCCCGATTTTGGTCAAAAAATGCGTCTTTTTGGCAAAGATCCCTCTAAAATGATGACAAACGAAGCAAACACTGTCCCTATGGTCATTTCTCAGTAACCTTGATCAGTTAGCTTTCATTTAAGCTTTAGAACAGCAGCAACCGGCTAGCGGTTCCCAAAATATTGCATGTTTTGTTTGACCGGGTGAAAAGTGAAGCCGAAAATTTTTTTTTTCTGTAAAAAAAAAAAAACCTGCCTTCAATTTTCGAAAAATCAAAAATCCCTTCTATACAACTTGTCACTAATATCAATCTGAACAACTTGTATATCATGAATTTTTGATTTTGGCCAAATTGAAGACGTACATTTTTTTTTTTTTTTTTTTTTTTTTACAGTAATATTTTTTTTCTCCAAATTTGTCCCCCAGCAGTATTTTTCACAGTTGGTACCAAATTATGTGCTAACAAAGTGGTCATATCACTTCTGATAGGTTTCCACAACTATTCCCTCCAACAGGGTTGAAAACTAAGTGACTCACCCTTCATTTTTGCTTTGAGGGTTTCCCTTGTGAATGATTTATATGTCATGGTAGGCAGTATAGGTTGGATGTATAGAAGTAACATTTCACAGCTCCATCGTATTGTTTGAAGTCAAGGAATACCCTCATGAATTATTCAAATGTTATGGGTGAACTGAAAAGAAGGTTTTCACGTGGAGCAGGTGTGAAAAATCCTCCCCTTAACATGAAGGAAGTTGTGTGAGATCTTCACTTGTATGTGTGTTGTATCAGTAGTGAGGAGAAACAGTTCTGACCTAAAAACGTAGTCCTTTTAACTGTATGTAAATATGTAAATAGTCATGATGGCTATGTCATTCTGATTAATACTTTGTCTTTTTTCAGAATAATTCACATAGCGACCCTCTCTAGTAACAACTATGGTTTTTGAAAAAAAGAGAGGGCGAAAGAAGGGATCTACAACAACAGGATACTCCAATTTGACGAAGGAGGAGAAAGTGAAATACCACAAAGATGCAGTACATAAACATTGTGAGAAGGCAGCAACAGCAAATCCACCATCTCCACCTCTAACAAAACTTCCATTAAATGCATCAACACCCTTAAATGAGGAAAAACCAACGACTTCAACATCTGGAAAACGTGGCAGACCACCTTTAGAAGCAGCAGCGATGACACCAAGAACGCGATCACGCCGGAAGACTGAGCAACAAAGAAAGCGACGCAAAACCGAAAGAGTGTCAACAGTTCGTCGCTTGCTGCAATTAGCAACTTGGCAGAAGAGGAAGGGGGCAAATACTGAACAGGAGGAGAGAGACTCTGATAGTTATGCAAGTGAGGAAGAATTGAATTCTAGTCCTCCTGCATCCGATGTTGATGACGAGCAGAATACAGAAGCACCACCGCAACCATCTGACGAAGCCCTACGTAAAAAGTATTACAGACATTGGACTGTGCTGCAGGGTCTTCTGCCAACCAACAGTATGGACAGTCTAAAGATGATGATCTATTTGGTCAACCTGTCCACCCTTCATGGCCCCTTGCAAATTGAACTGCAGAAGATTCAAATCAAGAGCGGAGACCTTAGTATCCGACAAGTCCGTTATCGTGTTGATAAACTTCTCAACAGACTTCCCAACATGAATGAGACTGAATCAAAAACTTTGCTGAGATATTGGTTTGGACTGTTGCTCGACAATGTTCTGGTAGAGCAGCTTCTTAATGATTACTCTGTTGTCATTCCACCAGAGTACATACCTCAAAGCATAACAATCTCCACCAAAGCTGCCTCCATCGCTAAGGAAATGGTCACAAGTCGACGAAATGTGTCTCAGGAGATTAAGAACATTGGCACCATGTACGTTGTCAGGGTGGCCAAGGAGTGTGGGCTCACCAGAGACAACCATAAGGATATCGACCATCTGGCCTCATCAACATCATGTACCTGGCGCTTTGCACGGAAAGTTTTGTATGCTATTGCTGAAAACGACGAAAAATCATTGTATCAGCGCCAGATGAAGAACAATGCCATCAAAACCACTCATTGGCCAGAACTGATAAGTAAATTTGTTCTCAATGAATGCAACAGTAGATCTGTTCCAGGCCAAGAGCAGGTGTCAGTGCGTTATGGGTTCAGACTACCAAAGTACATTTTGCTGCATTCCCGAAATGAAATTGAAGCTGCATTCAAACGAGAACACCCTGAGTGTCCATACGCCATATCCACCATCAAAAGAGAGTTCCCTCAGAACGCAGTGACTCCAACTACACGGGATCTTGAGAGGAATACATGCCCTGTTCATGAATTGTTACTGCTATAAACAAGATGCTGGGGAAATCCAAGTGTGAGCAACACCTTCCAACCTCTTGTCGCGACTTGGTCAGTGAAACAATGTGCATTCACGAAGATGTAGTTGCTGCCACTCATTTGACGTGGAAAGTGTCGTGTGTTAAAGGTGATTTGTAAAGAATGTCCAAACAAAATAAAACTATCACTGCCAAATGCTGTCAAAGCAAAAGAGATAACACTTTCACAATGGCCGTCTGACATGCGAACTGTTCAGAAAGAGGTGAAGGGTAAACTTGTGTCCATTGAAAAATCTGTGTTCAATTTGTTTCCTGAAACACTGACTATGCAAAGTGCGTTCTCAAAACTGACTGACATGTGCAAATTATTACGCCTTCACATATTCACGGCACATCAACAGTGGAACGCTCATGAGAAGGCACGGAAAAACTTGACAATGGATACTGTAATATCCATAGAAGACTATCAGATGAACTTAGATATTCAGTATAACGAGAATCCCACTTCACTCGTCTACTCCAACAAAATGACAGTGGCAATGTACCCTATTTGTCTGGAGTTCCTTTCAGATGATGGGGAAATTCGGAAAGCAGCCATCACTTTCATCAGCGATGACAAGGATCACTCACACCAACAAATTCAACAGTTTGAGAAACGCATGTTTGAAGTTATTCGTGAACATCTGAAACGACCTATCAAAAAATGGGTACGATTCAGTGATGGCTGTGGTGCCCAATTCAAATCTGGGTTTGCTGCAGGCGATCTTATTCATGCACCAAAAGTTTTCGATATTACATCTGCTTCCTTCAACTTCTTCGAGTCTCACGAAGGAAAAAGTATATCTGACAGCATTGGTTCTATTGTCAAATGTGCTTTTATTCGTGGTGTCATGAAGTATGATCAAGGTATTAAGAATCTGGACGATGTCCATCGCGTGATCACCAGTGCAATCAAACCGTCAACAAAGAAATTTGATTTCTTCACCGTTGAGAAATTTGGGCATTTCAGAAAACTCGCTAGTGGCTCCAGAGAGCATTGTAAAATTCCAGGTATCATGAGTCTGCACAGCCTCAAACTTAGTGATGACCGAATAATTCTAAACAAGTTCACCTGTACAGACTGTATTAGTGACAAACCATGTGGCAAGTGTAAACAACAGAATGTTTTTCTCAACTCAAAGGTAACAAAACCAAAGTCTATTCAATACATCGAAATAGATGAGCAGAATGATGATGACGATGACAGCGATGATGAAAACGATTGCATTCATGATGATGACGACAATGGCCACACTGACGATGAATCAGTTTGAAAGCGAGGATTAGGAGGGACAGTGTGACAATGATCATGCTCCAGGGGAAATCGTTTGGCCGTTGTACGGTAACACTTGGTACCCCGCTAAAATTTGCAGTCTAGCAGAGGTACCGGAGAAAAACTAATTGTGAAATGGTTAGGGAAGGAAAAGTACAGCCCTGTGAGTGCGAAACATATTGATGAGCTGGGGGAAAATCTGTTGGATGCAAAACGAGCTGCTCATTCCAAAAACATTATGGAACTGTACAACCGAGCACTTAGTCTTAAACTATCTTCCTTTTGATAACAGATTTTTGCATCAGTACTAGTATACTCTTGTTATGTTGTCTTCTGTTCATTTCAGACATTTCTAAACTTAAACTGGGAATCTTATGTATCCATTACCCATCATTCTTCAATAAAAAGATGTCTTAATGAGAGGTTAAGAACCCTTTTCGTTATGTGTTGTTGAAAACTTCCAGTATCCCAAAATTCGGATGGGTTGTTACCATAACCTGGCTAAAAAAGGCAATTTCTCATCAAGATCTGGTATTCTCTCCCTTATTTTTGGATTCCTCACAAAATTCTGGTTAAGAAAGATGGCCTAACACTTATGATTGATAGGTTTTGAGTAATTTTCTTTAAGAGTTTCGCAATCTGCAGGATACGGTCCTTGGGACAAAAAAACGGGAAGTGCGATTCCGGCCGTCATGAAAGAATTGCTTGAAAACATGGTTTCCCATCAAAATTTTGTATTCGTTTTTGTTTTATTGGATTCCTCGTGAAATTTTGGTTTAGAAAAATGGTATAACACTTATACATTATCTGTTTTGAAAATTGACCTAAAATGGCAATTGTGTCCCAAAACTATGCTTGGAGTCTTGAAACGTGTCATATATAATGGCTTGAATTAAAGTTTAAAATCTTAGTCAAGTATCCTGATTCAATTGTGCTCTAAACAGAAACCTTCATTTCGAATGCACCCCTGTCATATCAAAGAACTTACTATTGATTTTATATACCGGGCCTTTCTGCTTATGTGGTAATAAAACTTCTCAAGTGCATGTGTGATGTTAGGATGTATAAGATGGTGACTTTGGTCAAAATCACCTGATTTTTGATTATCGATACTTAGCAAAGCCATTCCAATACAAAACCTATCCAAGAACACTGTTAAATACATAAAGCACATTTGTTGAAAGTTCATAAAAAAAATCGGGCTACCTATTTCAGAGTTAATAGGAAACGAATTCACACACACATACACAGTTCCTTTTACATAATAGTGTGCGTAATATATATATATATATATATATATATATATATATACTTTTTCTGGCAAAGAGGATAAATTAACTCTCCATGCAGGGTATTTTGTGAGTAAAAAAGTCACATTAGCCAATCTGAAGATTCCTGTAGTTCTTTTTTTTTTTTTTTTTCTACAATAACATGCTAATTTGTCACTAAAATAATTTTACATATTTTTTTTTTTTATCTCAGCTGAACAATATTAACCAAATCTTTGCTTAAGTGATTAATATTGTGCTATTTGCAATGTCAGTGTCATTAACAATCATGTGATTAATTTAGTGATATTTTTTAACGGTTATAAAATGTAGCTGCATTATAAGAAATCAAAAATGTGTAGCTACTTTATATTTTATCCTATAATAGAAATATACTTTTTTATTTTCTGCTTTGATCAGAGTAAGAACAAAGCTTTAATAAAAATAAAGGTCACTCGAGCTAATACAAATTTCCCAATCATAATTTTTAGATTAACTTTTACTAATGGAAATGGAACTGTTTATTTTTTTTTTCTTTTCTATTTCATTATCATGTTTCAATTACTCTATTCACTGTTATCACCAGGGAAATTATTTGATGTGTTTAATCATATGATCCAATGTAAAAAGCCATTTTGAAAAATTGCTTTATAATGAAAATTAACTTGTTGCCCACTTTAGAACAAGACAAGACCATTTATCCCATTTAAAAGAATGGATAGAGAATTAGTGGATCAAAGCGGAAAATAATAAATTTTATTATTTTCAAATCTTGAGCTAAAGTCGTGACTATAAGAAAAACTTAACATTTACTAAGAAAATGGCCAGTTTTAAGCACCTACTAGACTACCCATGACCCTTTGGGTCAGTATGTTATTAGCTATGGAATTCATGTATGAATGTGACACTTGTGACGTAAAAAAAATAGTTTTTCTTTTGACATAAACATTTCTATGAAAGTATATTAAAATGAAAAAAGAATATAGATAGATTTCTGTGAGTCGTTCTGTTTATTATAATTGATTATTTTTGAAAAAAAAAAAAATTAGGTACTGAATTATAAGTGGTTGGCCATACTTATACATTTTCAGCATCCCAATTTTTTTTTTTTTTTGCGCTTAAATTATCCAAATAAAAAAATTGTTAATACTGTCTGCTGCTTTTTTTTTTTTTTTTTTTTTTTTTTTTTTACATCGTTCATTTCTGTATTACGTTTAAGTTATTTTAACGCAATTTTTTTCTTCTCCATTTTTTAATAAACTTAGAACCTTTTTTATCTACACTCTTAACATAAAGTTGTTTAGTTGTAAGAAAATAGCGACAGTATAGTTGTAATAAAGAATAGTTGCAACCCCCCCCCACTCTTCCCATGTTAAATAATAATTTTGAAATAACGTTAATATTTCAGTACACAGGTCAAAATCTGCAAAAGAAGCGATTTGTGTTTATTTACGTTATGGGTTAATGTTTATGCACGCATGCGCAACCGGATGTCATAAACCGGAAAGTGGGTTACATCACTCGTTACAAGGTCATTTGAGTTTTATTATACAGATTACTTTAAGATTGCAAAAATATTTTTAATATATATCAAATTAGAACATTTTCTTTTTTTATCATAATTTAAAAAGAAAACTATCTTAGTAGATATTGAATCAGTTTGGAATTATTTTGGAGATGAGTAAATTGTATAATTTTTTTTTTTCTTTAATTATATTGATTTTTATTCCTCATCTTCTAGTTGTTGTTTTCATGACGTTTTGGTCAATTATTCCCCTGGCCTTTGTCAGGTTAACCACGATGGGATAGGAGTGTCAAATTCTCCAACTACACCCACAGCAATTGCTGCCCTTCAATAACTTGTCATTTCACCACGGTTTGGTCAACTAATCCTCTGGCTGGCTTTGGGTGGGATCGAAACCGATACCTGTAGACAATGCTCACCTTGAATCATAAAGCCGGTCAGGATTAATTGACCAAACCGTGGTGAGATGACAACAGCTATTGAAGGCAGCAACTGCTGTGGATGTGGTTGGAGGATTCGATACTCCTATCCTGCCACGGTTAACCTGACAAAGGCCAGAGGAATAATTGGCCGAAACGTTGTGAAAACAAACTAGATGAGGAGTCCAAATAATTAAATAAAAAATTTTTTAAGTCCTAGTAGATATTGCAAACTAGGCAGTTTTGTATGTGTGAATGAGAAACTCCCCTCAATTGTAAATTGTGATAACTCATTTTTTTTTTTTTTTTTTTTTTTTTTGATAAAGTAGGGATGTAAACCAAATTAA
Organism: Euprymna scolopes; assembly: GCF_053919585.1. NCBI lineage: Eukaryota > Metazoa > Mollusca > Cephalopoda > Sepiida > Sepiolidae > Euprymna > Euprymna scolopes. The sequence continues at coordinate 183,446,269 of NC_136482.1, forward strand.
ATCTTATCTTTGTAAATGTACAATTCGTTGGTCATTTTTTTTAACCAGTTACTGAAAGTCTTTTTTTTTTTTTTTTTTTTTTTTCACCAACAAACGATTTAGCTTACCAATTTTGTTTTTCAACTTAATATGCACAATATTATGTGCATATAAAAAAAATTGTTATTCATTAAAGAAAATGGCCACTCATCAGTATGGTGGGTTTAATATAGTGTTTCTAATTATTTTTAAAAATACATGTTGAAAACTTTAATGACATTTTTTTGCCATATTATCAAATTGTTTTTATCTGTTTTTGCATGATCCAAATTTTTTTATCTTAAAAAAAAATTAATAAAAGAAAAATCTAGCTTATTTTTATTTGCTCTAAATAATATTACAAAGATGTGTTGGCTATTAAAATAAATCTTGTATGAAGAAAATTGTACTTCGGTGTCTTTTAGGTAATGGGATTTTGTCCTATGTATATGTTGGATTTATCTATTCTGACCTTTCTCGGCTTGAATTTTTAGTTTATACACTGAAATTTGGACCTTTTAAGATAGAATATGGCAAATTATCTGATTTCCAAACAAACTTTGAGTTTGAGCAATCGTAATACAGTAACTATATGTGCTACCATTTATATTTTAAAGATCTGTGTCCATATCAAGATTTTAGATATAATGAAAATAAAATTTTGATTTTTCAGAAATATAACAAATTTTCTTCATTTTAATGAAATGAAAGCAAATTCATATTTTTCTTCTCTTGATGTCAAACTTACTCCATCAGAATAGTTTTTATAAACTATTAAACAAATGTTACTCCAAAATATCAAGTCCAGAAGAAAAAGGTAGATGCAGTATTTTCCCTAGTCAAACAAATCCTTAATATTTTCAGACTGAACAAACTTTTCAAACCTGATAAACATATGAAACACATCCACATTCGATAAATTAATATATCACTTCAGTTTCATCTTCATCTTTTCTCACTTGAAATAAAACCAGCTTCCCTTGGCATGCACAAGTCCAAAATAGAAAAATCTAATTATATCAAGGTTCTTGTCATGATATACAGTATTTTAGTCATATAATTAGAAATGATACATATAAAATAGTTTAGATGACTTGTTTTTAACAGATTGAAGTCAAATACGTATATTTTAAGGGAAAATTTAAGTTTTATTTTAAGAAATTTTTAATTTGTTCTTTTCATCACAAGATAAACCATTGAAGTTGCAACATTTTGTTTAGAATATCCTATCAAATGTTGAACATAGGTATTATCTTAAGTATGTTAAAGTGGTGTGGGCATCAGCTTAGGAGCTTTGTATAGTGAAGTTACTTCGTTCCCATTATTTACAGGTTCACTGATCTGGAGTAGTAGTACTTCTCAAAGTCCTATCTATAAAATAAATAGAATTTACCAATTGCAGATTCATGTACAAAATGCATATAAGACAAGTTAATCTAAAAATATTTTCTTCTGCATTTATCCTGTTGCACTTTTCTTTTTTTTTTTCTTTTTTTCATAAAGATTTGTTCAATTGTGATCATTTTGTAAATAAAATAGAATTTGTTAAATATTTGAAGGTATTAAAAACTTGAACCATAAAAACTTTTACCAAAATAACTGGATTGACCCCAAAAAGGTTAATATGCTGTCGACCAACCGGCAAATAAACATCCACACACACACACACACACACACACACACACACACACACACACACATATAATCTGAACACACCTTTGAAACAATGCAGCTTTTTACAAACCTGAATTGCTTTCCATAATATAACCCAAAGAAATTCACATGCCATTAAACAAATTAATAATTAAATTTTCAAATCTCATATTTAAAAATAATTTTTGACACAAATCTATTAATTTTAAAATAGAGGGGGTGGGGGAAACAAAAACTTCAGCTTCAAATAAAATAAGTGTAGGCGATTGGAATGTTTATTCATCTTGGTAATTTCCTTCACCTGCTATCAAGTTGTCTCTACTCGTCAACTAACAAAAAAAAAAAACTCTTGCTGAACATTACGCTTGCTTACTACGTAGACAGCTCAACAGAACAAAGTGGATCCACTTGGTAGGCAATTTATAAAACTGCACGTTTGGATATGATGACGGCAATGCAGATGGAAATAGAACAAAAATGCAATAACCTTGAATATTTTTCAGCTTCCATGCAATACTTTGAACTGTGTGCATGCGCACATATGGCTAAAAGGTGTGTGAAAACTTAGAATTAATATTGACAAATTTAAATTGCTGAGTTTACGATGTTAGAAATGCTGATCTGAATTATTTAATTTGAACATTATCAAATAGATTAAATACAATGAATAGATTGGAGACGTTTAAGAATACCATATAAGTCGTGAGAAATATATTGAATTTTGTTTTGTAAAAGAACTTGTAAAATTCGGAGTCTTTCGCAATTGGTTCTTTTAAAGAATTTTGGTATCGTCAATTATCTCTGATTCTCTTTCCCAACAAATGGTTGTCTGATTATGAGTTTTGATTATAGTAGGTTCTGCTTTTTGTATAACAGGACCCACTCTCTCCACCAGTCAAGCAATGTAAGTATAGCATGCCACATGTTGGGAACCTATCTAGTCACAAATGTTATTTTGGGGTTATCTTTTACCTAGGCTAGTTTTATTCATCACCATATCGTATGAATCCGAATATTCTATTGTTGGCATTGGTTTCCCTGATATTTTTCTAGTCAGAATTCATTTTTTTTAGAAAGATATTGGCTACTTACAGGAGGGGCCACGTGAAGGTTGTCAATATCCTAAGTGAAAGTGATTTTTTCGTGGAACTAACTGGATTCGTCAGTCTGTCATTAACTATCTTTCAGTTGTTCTAATAATAATGAATTTTTCTATTCTGCTATTTTACTCATGGTTAAGGGGATTAAAGATTCATACCTTGAAGGGTAATAGTGGAAATGAAAACTAATCTGCAACTACAGCTCTACAGTTTTTGCCTGTAACCACTACATCATAGTACACTATTTAAAAAGCACTGTTTAAATGATTTTAATTTTTTTTTTTTAGTGCCATGTTAGTGTTAATGCTTGGCACGTTCTCAAATGGATTTCGAGGATGAAGTTAGAAAGTCCAATAAAATGTAAGGCGCCGATCGTGTGTACGTGTGAAAATATATAGAAGTCAAATATACAGAAATACACCCACACACACAAAGTGCACATGCATACAGAAAAGAAAATTATCCAACCATAATAATATGGCTGCAATTTATTTTATTTTTTGCATGTGTGAAGGAAGCTTTATTTGGTTCTTGTTTCAGTAAAAATTATAACTTTTGCCTAAATTACAACTGAATATTTTAAAAAGTTTAATCTTCAGAAAATGTATATTCTTACAAAATAAAATTATCATGATCATCTGTTACCATCACTTGGATATTAGTTAGTCTCTATTTGTTCTACTTTTATGATTTCCTTTGATTCAGAAATCATTAAAAATTCATCAACTAGATCGTTCAAAACAGAGCTATAACAAGCACAATGAAAATACCAGTCCTAAAATATTTAAAGTGTAAATTTAATTATGTCAATTTATGTTCGTGTTTCAGTTATTTGATTGTTGCAAGATTATCATCAAATATTTGTTTTTGCAATATTTTAATGAAACCACTAATTCATGGCAAAAAGTGGCTATTTATTTATTTTTGCAATTGTTTTCGGGTTATTTTAACAAAACTATCTTAAGTTATTCCTGGAGAGTAAGTGATATTATCTATATTGATGCCATATCCTCTATTGATTGCCAAATGCTATTAAAGATACAACTACCAAATTCGATAAGTTTACCTAATCATGGGAAATCCCTCCCCCCTCCTTCCACAAAAAAAAGTTAAAAACAAAAAAGTATAATCGACTGCAAAACTACTCTATTCACCCAAAATAAAAATTTCTAAACGTCAAAATTCAATTTGCTTTTCATGATATTTAATGAAGATATTTTGTTACCTGGGTGCAGTAACTTTCAATATCTACATATGATGATACAACTTGGTGGTGAGTTGACGAAATGACTCTACCACATCACAAATTCTTTCATTCCAGCTTGGGTGGTTTATCACGTTCTTATTATGATGAGACATTTTCTTTTTCTGCATCTGATTTCATAAATTGCTCATCCAAAGATACTTTCCAGGTTAGATCTGTCATGAGTTGTTTTCATCTGGTTATCGCTTTTTGTAAAAGAGCAAGAAAAAATCCAAAACTACCAATATTAATGCTGGGATAGAGGACTGATATTTCTTAGTTTTCTTCTAAATGAGTTATACAATCCTGGACTAAGAGTCAAGTCTACCCTATTATTCATGATAGTAAAGATGGATTCGTACATTTTTCTAATGGTATTAGTAAAAGTGATTTTACAGCCACCTTCAGTTCCAAACTTATAGCACTTAATATTTCAAAATGGTCATTGCTTCAAGCAGTGCTGCTTAACTTTGACCATTTGGGGGAAAGATGCATCTGTAAATCTCATTAATCCTAAAGACTCTTTTTAATCTGTTAGAATCCATCTAAAATGAACTTGGCCCAATTGTCCATCATTTGTTAATCATTTCAGATTAAGCTTTAGAAAAAAATCCTTCATTGTTTGTACAAAAAATCTCCAGCTTTAATCTAATGGGGGTGGGGGTGACTCTAAAGCTTCCTGGTTCATGTTATAAAGACAGTGTTTACAATTATATAAAATGGTTTTGATTTATAATTAAAAAAATTAATTGTATTTTAATGTATAAAAATAAAATTTGAAAAACCTGTCATTCTGTCGAGCATTATATATATATATATATATATATATATATGTGAGCAAACAGTTAATAAAATGTTAAACACTTTGAAATGAGTTAAAAACATATTTAATCCGAAAAGGAAACACTAGATAAATGGATAGTCCTTAATCCGCGGAGTTTCGAAGAAATACTTTCCTTCTCATCAGAGGGTAGGAATTAGCAAAATGCAGGATCGGATTTTGCATGCAGAAGTATTTGATGAAACAAGTCAAAGATCTTACTTGAAAACAATAAAATCCAAATGTATAACTTCAAGAAAGTTAACTTTCTTGAAGTTATACATTTGGATTTTACCGACACTGGATTTTTTATCTTCCACCAGACTATCCATTCATGTGTAATCACCTTTTTCTTCACCATACTGCTTCACTTTTTTTGTTTTCAAGTAAGATCTTTGACTTGTTGTTTCATTAAATACTTCTATATGCAAAATCCGATCCTGCATTTTGCTAATTCCTACTCTCTGATGAGAAGGAAAGTATTTTTTCGAAACTCCGCGGATTAAGGACTATCCATTCATCTAGTGTTTCCTTTTCAGATTAAATGTTTTTAACTCATTTCAAAGTGTTTTTTAACATATTTTATTAACTGTTTGCTCATATTATAAGCTCTATTTCCTATTTGGTTTCATGAAGATTTTACATCTGGCTGAGATAATTTTATAAATATTAATTCTTTAATATTTATAATATACTTTAATTTTACCATCTTGGATTATTTTTGTAACTTTAATTGTAATTTTTATTTTATTTTATATAAAGCAATGCGTGTTAAAATTAGAATCTTATGTCAGCATGTGTTCATAAAACCATTTTCTCATTAACGGATCTATTAGATATATCATAGTTTGGCAAAAGAAGAGCATCAGCTTGAAATACGAATACACTAAAATACAATTTTTTTAAATATGACTATACATTGTATGATGCACGTTTATTTACTTATATATATTAGTGGCCAAGCAAAGAAAAAAAAAAAACCCTAAGCAAAATTCAACCTGAAGCTAGCCTGCCAGAACATATACACACACACACCCACACACACACACACACACAAATGTAGGTATACTTTATTGGTTTGAGATATATATGTATATATAATTTCCCCAAAACCTCTGGCTATGATAGAGGGGAGACTAAAACTTGCTGCTATGGTTTCAAATGATCTTAAATAACAGCAAGGGAGACACTTGATTCCAAATATTTCTCATATGTTATATCTCCCCTCTTTGGTTTTTCATGCATAAAGTAAATTTCAGTGTATAAGGATTATTTGATACTGTAGATATTCATAATCGTACCCTATTTTCAAAAGATGGGAGATATTAGAAATTTTTGGAATTAAGCCTGCTCTTGCTGGTATTTCAGATTATTTGAAACCAGAGCAAGTTTTAATCTCCCCTCCAAGACCAGAGGTTTTGGGGGAAATACATATATACCAGCTGGACTCATTAACTGGCGTTGCCCAGTAGAAACATGACCCCCCCCCCAAAAAAAAAATAATTTAATCTAGTGGTTGTTGATGGTCACTACTATCTCTGGAAAATAACGGATACTGACGACTGTGGCCCAAATGAAATAACCTGGCTGTCACTGTTAGGCATTGTTTTCCAGTGGAAGTCAGTATGTGATTGTCAGCCCTGTTGGTTACTGGCGGTTAGTGCTGGTTTGTGCGATAACCTGCAGATACTGGTGGATTCTAAAAAAGCATCTAAGAGAAAAACATCTACTTATTTGTCATGCCTAAGTCAGTATAACTTCAAAAAATTATGAAAAATGGTCCATTAGGGTACTCGTAAAAAAACAGAAGTTTTCAGAATTAGTAATTCTCACTGTATATGAACTCTTTAGATTGATTGAAATCTGTGATACATAACTGCTTTCTATCAATGATAGTATCGTTAAAGTCGGCCATCGTTTTTCTTTGTATACTGCAAGCATTTTTTTTTTTCTAAAAGTAGCTCTAGCACACCTTCTTACAGTAGATCAGTTTTTAGGGCATCCATCGTCAACATTAAGACCAAGAAGGAAAAAGTAGTTCTGGCTGTTTCCGTTTGTTGTTAAAGTCTTCCTTTTCTTTTTTGGGGGGTTGGGGGGAATCAAATCTTCCACAAATAGTATTAAATTAAATTCCAGTTTTACGTCATCTTTTAACTTGTTAGATGAAAGTACAGAAAAATTACACCCCCCCCCTCCTTCTGCGTGTGAAAAATGGGTTTTCTAAAAAAATACCGTAACACGCATGTATAAAAAACAAAGATAACGTCTTCGAAGTCTTGACTTTATGTTAAATAAAAAAAAAAACTCCACAGAAAGAGTGGTTAAAAGAAAAATATATAGTAAATAAGTATTTCCGTAGTTAATGAAATTTACTTTGAAACTTACCTGCATAATATTTAGGTGTTTAAACTTATTTGTAAGCATTTGTTCAGTTCTAAAAATGTCGATATAAAGTCGCAGCTTTTGAAGGCAAGGTAATCGGTCAAGAATATAAAATTAAATTCATTAAATTTATTTTTAAAAACATCTAAACATTACATAGTTAGAAAAAACATCTAAACATTACATGGTTAGAAAAAAGATCTAAACATTACATAGTTAGAAAAAACATCGAAACATTGCATGGTTAGAAAAAACATCGAAACATTGCATGGTTAGAAAAAACATCTAAACATTACATGGTTAGAAAAAACATCTAAACATTGCATGGTTAGAAAAAACATTGAAACATTACATAGAAAAAACATCTAAACATTACATAGAAAAAACATCTAAACATTACATGGTTAGAAAAAACATCGAAACATTGCATGGTTAGAAAAAACATCGAAACATTGCCTGGTTAGAAAAAACATCGAAACATTACATAGAAAAAACATTGAAACATTACATAGAAAAAACATTGAAACATTACATAGAAAAAACATCTAAACATTACATGGTTAGAAAAAACATCTAAACATTACATGGTTAGAAAAAACATCTAAACATTACATGGTTAGAAAAAAACATCTAAACATTGCCTGGTTAGAAAAAACATCTAAACATCTGAGCGTGACGTGTTTAAAACAAAACATCTGAGCGTGCCAATATTTTCAAAAGTCATCTCTTTTCGATTGACTAGCCTTAATTTCCGGTTTGGTGATGGACGCAATGGCAAAGACATCACTTTTTTCTTTTTCTTCCACGTTCTTTTCCTCCTTTGTGGTATGGGTTTGAGCCTGCCTACTGTCACTTTTTGCTCAACACACACCTCCAAACACCTGGGCTGCATTATCCAATCAATACAAAATTTTCACCACTTAAGTGAAGAAATGAACTTCATAACGGTGCACATTTTTTTTTTTTTATTATCGAGATATATATATATATATATATATATATGTATAAAATATTTTTTACCTATCCCCCCCCCTTATTTGTGGTTACAAATATGCTTAAAATAATCAGCCAAAACTGAACAAAATATTGTATCGAGGAAAGAATAAGGAGTGTAGATAAAACAAAAAAAAAAAAAAAAAAATGCACGTATCAGATTTTACGGTTAAATATCCGAATTTTTAATGTGTTTAATTTTTCATCTTTTGTGTATTGAAGTGTGAAATTCGTTGAATATGTTAACTATTCTTTCAGATTAGCAAAAAATGTATATTAATATATATTACATTATTTTGATGCAAAACACTTTTAAATCTTTGAAAAATAAATTTTCTTTTAGTGACCCAATATTGCTAATACACTATTTAAATAGGAAATGTTGTGAAGAATCGATACCAAAAAAAATAAATCGATAACTGCGCATTTTGCTAAAAATACCATAATTTCTTTCGACAATTTGTCGTTATATTACCTCACCTATGGTAGACCATAAGGCCTACAAACAGTTGTTAGGATTTATAAAGTTATCTCCCCCCCCCTTTTCCTTTTTACTGTGACTTGTGCTTAACTTAAAGTTTGGGGGACCTGCATCTACCACACTCTCATCCAGAAACACTTGGTCTTGACGGCAAAACTGAGTCAAGACAACCAAGCGTGATACTATATGCAGAAGTTGTCTCCAACAGATACGGCGCCTAGCATTCCCAAAATGGTCGCCCACCTGATACTGGCCAGCCTCATCATATTAAAAAAAAAAAAAAAAAAAAAGTTGGAAAGATACTTTTCACTCAGTAGTTAGCTTTGGAAGATTGTTAGTGAAAGAAATGCAAATTGCCAAAAGATAAGCGTTTTATTATTTCTAGTTGCCACTTTGAAAAATCACTTGCAAATGCGACTGATTCACTCGCAAGGTAGAACTGGTAGGCAACAAATATATATGGAACATTCCATCCCAAATCATCCAGTTAAAGATCGAAATCCCCCCCCCCTCTCAGAATTTTTTATCCTTTTGACCCTTGTAAGATATACATAAGTTATGAACTGTCAAATTTCAGACCCAACAATCAATGGGAACCCTGTTTTTGAGCCCAACCAAAATAAGGCCAAGAGGCCAAAAAAGGACTGTAACATGTTGTGACGGAACTACCCATCATTACAAAATTGTAAATTGTTTGAAAAGTATTTAGTTTCTGGCCTAGAAAATTGCACCTACTAGTTTGTTTTTTTTGACCGAGGAATCTGAAAATCAACCTTAGAAAGCCAGAGAAGTCCATCTTGTGGGATTTTTTTGCGCATTTATATGCCGAGACAGCTTCCATAGGAACCCCCAAAAGAGCATAACTTTGAGGATCAAAAAAAGACAACTCTAGGGGTCGGGTGATATCTGCTTTAATTTTTAGAAAGCCAAAAGATAGAACTTTCAGAATATATATAGGTTCATACTTGGTTTTGTTCCTTCACATTAAAATTTAACGCTGAAAGTCGATAATTTAAAAAAACGCTAAATTTTCATCTAATGTTGATAAATATAAGAAAGTTTTCTGGCTCCCTGGGTGTGATTTAGAGGTATATATGTGTTTATCTTATGATTTTATATTTCAGTGGCTAAATTATCTTACCATTAGATAAAATTTTAATATCATTGATCAAGTCAACGTTAACAAGTTCTTGATGAGCCGTTCCCTTAAGTAATCCAATTTACTAAACTTCCACTAACAATTACGATACTACTGTCCCAATGAGGACAGGTACACTCATTAACACTGGAATTTTTTCCTTGTGAAAATTAGAATATACATTTCATTTAATAAAAATATCATTTTCTGCCTTCTAACATAAAAAGCGGCCTTTTCACAGCTACATTGATCTTGAAAAAGCCTTTGACAAGATGCTAAGAAAAACTATCCTCTGGGCCTTCCAGTGCAAACTTTGCCCAGAGTGAATGCAGTTTCCAAACTCTACCCAAATTGACCATGAACTGAGCTGGTGTACTCACTGAACCCCTAGAAATAAAGATGGGAGTTCAGCAAGGATCTGTACTTGGTGCACTCCTACTCATGATCATCCTTGACTTGCTGACAAAATCCTGCAGAAATGGTGCTCATCACAGGACCTGTATGCAGATGATATTGTCATTAATGCACTAAGTGTGAGAAATGAGTACATAATTTCAGAAGTGGAAATCTGCACTTAAATGATGTAAATAAAAACATATCTGATCCTAAAGAGATGAGTACTATTTCACAAGGCAAGTACTTGTAACTGGTTTGAACTTCATCAAATGAAAAACATGCAATCAGATGATCAGGCCTTCATATACTTTTAATTAACTTTACAACATAGCTACGTTTTCTTTATCTCTCTCCCTCGACCCAGAACTGTACTCTAATCAATCATGTCTCTGACAGCGTAGATATAGCACTCCCCCTTAACACTAGCACCCAAATAAATGGATTTGGTGCCCTTAACACCAGCCACAATAATTGACTTGGCTTCTCTAACTACATAGACACAGCTGGTAGCATTATCCATAACTTTTCTATATCGCATTCCTTGATATGGACAATAACATTCCAGACCCATCTCCCAGATCATTAGGACCAGCAAGCCTCACTTTTGGATCTATTTCTGACAACAGTTCCTGAGGATTGTGTAACAAATGCCCATTGCCCACTCAGGAATATTGATCATGCTGCGATATTGATAGACATGACTCTCGATTCCAATTTGAAGAGCCATTGCTCAAAACGAAAAGGTACTACAATAAGGTTGACTGGGATGCCATTAGAGATCACATCAGATGCCCCATAGGAGATGCTTTTTTCTTCATGTGGAACAGTGCGCAAATGAGACCACTGAATGGTTCAAAGCAGCAATTGAAGCACATGTTCCCACGGAAGTTCTATAGTAAACCCCACTCTTGCCAATGGTTTACTTCGACTTACACAGCAGCCATTGCTCAGAGGCAATATGCATACCGCAGATTTATTGGGCATAAGTCCAATCCAAACAGGCAAAAGTTTATAGAAGCTAGAAGTAATTTTAAGAAAGAAGTAGGAACAGATAAGAGAATATACCGAAACCACCAGAAAATCCATTGAAGCACAGAAATTAAGAACTCATGATTTTTTTGGAAAATCTACAACAGTGTAGTAAACAATGGGCAATCAACAATTCCCCACTATCCAACAAGCACGAGGTTGTTTGCACGGCAACTGAGAAAGTTAACAATTTTTGCCCATCAGTTGGCCTCAAACTCTACTTTGGACCCAGCAAACCATTCCCTCTCTGATTTTTCTTTGCAAACAGAAACCACACTAGATGATCTTAAAATCACCCCTTCTCAAGTACTTGATATCATAAAAAACCTAGACACCTCAAAAGCATGTAGACCTCTCATCCTGGCTGTACTATTAAAAAGATGTTCTGCTAAGGATGCTCCAATTCTCTCCAAACTTCAACCTCTGTTCCATCGCTAAAATGTTTCATCCCTCTGCCTGTTTTAAAAGTCTTTTAATGGTGGATGCTCAGACGAACTACAAGCCTTTGTACCTCCTCGACGTAACTACGCCAGACAAGCAGCAAAGTCCCATCCCTACAAAGATCCCTTGATGTAAGAAAGCCGCCTACTTTAATAGTTTCTTCCCCAGAACTGCTAGACTTTGGAATTCTCTTCTGTGTTCCTGCTTCCCCAACTGTACTGACATACAGAAGTTCAAGTGTAATGTGAACAGACATATTGCTGCTCAACTCCCTACATAGTATCCATGCAACCTGTGTCCATGAAAGTGGCACTGTGCCTTGTTTGGGGGGAAAATATAAAAAAATGGTGTCACAAAAGGCATACAAATCTGCTGGTACTATGTGCAGCAGATGCAGCTTATTTCATTTGCAGCACCTGTTGAATCATGGAAAGAAGTTATTGCATGTGTCAAAATATGCCAATAAATTCACTTCAGATAAACCCGAGTGAAATGGGTCACTTTTTAGAGTTTTTTTTTTTTATTATCTAATAATTTCCCCAAAACTACATGCATGAAGTGGGGAAATGTACTCAGGGTAGCAAATTGGTTCTCAGCATTCAATCAAGTAGATAATACATGATAATGTCTCCATAGTATGAAAATATACCAAATTTTATAAGGTATTTGATCTATTTTGAAAAAATACCGGGGTGAATGGACCCATTAAGAGTTTAAAAATCACTATAAAAAAAGTATTTTTTATCAACACATGTATATTAGATCACGTTACTTTACTCCTGCATACATATTTTTACAATGAAAGTTCTGTTAAAGATCAGTGTCACTTAGTAACACACCAGGCACACATGCTTGTCACATGTCAACCAACTCATTATGTGAAACACATAAAGTGAACTAATACACTATTTACACGGTGACACCTGGAATAAAATAATTAAAACTCGGCCAACGTAAAGTTTTAGTGGGAAATGGGAATCGTTATACAGCTTTTGAAGAGTAGTATACAATAATTACTCTCCTGCTAGATTTGATGAATATGTAAAAATTCAGAATGGTCCGCTTTACTTCCAGTCACTTAATTTTAAGAAAAATCTTATCAAAAATTTAAAGAGTTTTACAATTATACTTATATGGCCTTTATCCTACCTACGACTATATTACTGCAAGAATATCATACACTAGAGTTCTCATGTGAAATTAATAGAAATCAACAAAAATTTGTATTAGATAATAAAAACCTTCGCATTCACACTTCCTTCTTTATTGGAGTGTGCAGAACATAAAGAACCATAGTTTCAATGGCCATGTTATCAAAACAATGCCTGATGCAAAATGCATAATAGAAACATGGGCGGGGGAAATAAGTCAGAACCTAAGGATAATTATTTGTAACTCATTTAACCTCAGTGGCTCACTTCATCCCAGGGTATCCTTACACAATTGATTACAGTCGGTAAATTGCCAGAACTATTAAAAAAAAATGTCACATAGTCTTCAAGTACCTATCAATAATTTTACAAAACACAAGGATCACATTGTATGAGAGTGGCAACATATAACACATGTCAGACCTGTATTCTTGCATGACTGTGAAACATGGTCAATGACGAAACAGCAAAACAATTGTATGTCAGCTGGAGAAATTTGCTAGTCTCACTCTACAGGTTCCCATAACATGTATGAAACACTGAGGTCTCACCTGGTAATATCAATATTAATGCATCTGTGAGACAGAAAGATGAACCTGAGAGAAATAAAAATCTGACCAGAGAGGCTGGTTTGAAAGTCACTTTCTAAAAGCTGTCCAACACATGCCAGCATGTAAGAAAGACATTAAGGTCAAATATGATTTTACAGGAAACCTTAAGTTATTTATTTTTAAAAATTTTGATGTGCAATTAAAATAATTATTTCGTTCAATTTATGGAAAAGTTGCCTGCTGATAGCGCATTTGTTCCTAACATTGATTGGCCTTTTCAGGTTATTGACGTCAGTTGCGAGGCGAACCGGAGTAACTATATGGAAATAACAATGCATGAGCATGTGGAAATTAATTTAAAACATTTACAAGAAACTGTTTCCTCAAATTTTGTAATTGTTTGAATAGAATTTTCAATTTTGCCTCCTGGACACATCGTCTCATTGAAGTTAACCAGCAACTTTTTGAAATCCAGATTGTTTTTGTATCTTTAAAAGTCTCTTTTTTTCTTTTTCTTCTAGTCTCCCTGCATATATAAATAATACAGGCTTCAAAAATACTCCTTTTTGTTTCATTTTTATCTTTCATATAAAAGTTATGAATAAACTTAGAATTAAAGATAAGAGCATTTTCTATATTTCATCATGAATATAATGATTTTTCATTTCACAAACATGACTCAACATAATTTTAGAACTGACGTAATCGGCAGATGATGGCTGATAGATAAGCGTTGCCATTTTAAGTTCTGACTTTTATGAAAACTACAAATCTCCAGAGTGCATCATTGAATCTCTGCAATCTGACAATCAGCCATCTTCATTACTTGAAGATATTCATAAAGGATATGAAATAAACATTAATGTTAGTCATTTACATCTCAAATCGTGAAAGTTAAATACTCAATGGTAATTGATAAACATTCAATTTTGAGTGTGGTGGCTTTTTATATTTATATGCCAATAATCGATTTGAGTTGTCGGTTTCTTTAAAAAATGATTTGATTGTGCACCATTCCATTCAGTGCTGATAAAAAAAAAAAAAAATTTTTACCTTAAAATGTATTTTTCACTTTTTGTAACTTTTGATCTAAGTCTGTAATGAAAATTAATTTTCTGTTTTCTCAAAGAAAGGGGGTGAGAGCTCTATCTGATAATTGTTCGAGTTTTTTCCTTTAAAACTGAAAATCGGAAATAAATTTTAAGATCCCGTAGTTTGAAACTGACGGCAAATAGAATGAATAAAGGTTCGGTTTTAATCGATTACTTGGAATTCTTCCAATATGGTAGCTTATGTCATTAGTTCATGTATCAAATTTTTCACTTTTTTGCCGGCAAAAGTTCTCTACATTAAATCAATTATGACTTATGTGAGAGAGAGCAGAGAAAAACAAACTCGTAATAAAATCTAAGAAAATCAGTTGCCAAGAAAAGATTAGGAAAGATTGCATGTCTGCTTCTAAAAAAAATTGTTTTCACCATCTCTTCTTTCTCATCTTGGAGATCTAATGGATTGGAGATACTTTCACAAACTATGGAACTAGCAAACCAAATTCAAATCCATTTGATCTAATACCATTGTTAAAGGTATGAATCTCCTGTTTCCAGTCTCGGCCATGGATCATTTATAGTGGATCAATTGTGTTTTGGTATTGAATAACCCACTAAATGAGCTGATGTGCTGAAAAACTTACAAAACTAAGGTAACACCTATAAAAGGTCTCTTGGCTATGTAACTAGGGTTTATTATTGTTGCATATCTGGTTTCTACATTACTACTAAATGTAAAAATATGGATTTAGATATTTGTAACACTGAATGATTTAGTAATCAATGGGCAATAATTAGTTAACTATACCTATTATAAAGAAAACACCTATTTTCATAAAGTAGCAATTTATTTTTGATGGTATTGAAAAAATTAATTGGTTTATTTATATTGACTGATTAAAATACAAAATATAATTCTGTCTTGTAATTAAATAATAAATATTTCATTAACTTTTCTATAAAGTTTGAAAATACTAAAAAACAAAATAGATCTCAGAAACAATTAGTAGATATAATCGTTAATTACTGGAATTTACTTACACATACTTTAACTCTCTCTTTACATCCTCACCTCTAATTGCATGACTGTCAGAATAACTATGAACAAAACTTCCTATCAATAATTTCCTATTTCCAACTGACGAAGATGAAAATAGTTAACTATTTCCAAATTATTACTTCTATATTATATGTATAGTTATTTGTCTGTAATTATGTTTTATGGTCTTTTACTCTTGAACTGTACAGGTTTTCACCTGTAGTTTAATTAGGTTTCCTTAATTTATTTCCTTATTCCTCTAGTTAGGTTTTATTGGAGTTATTTTTACTTTTAATGCTAACTATTAAGACTTTTTTATACATGTTCTTGCATTTCGGGACCCCCCCCCCTCCATCGAGTGGTCTTTCATGCTAAAGTTTGAAATAGGATTTTCAGCACTAAACTTTGATTGAATGAATGCGTCTTAAGAATGGCGCCATTCTTCTTAGTAGTTGATCGTTACCTAAGCGAGAAACTCCCTTTTTTATGCAAGTGCATGTTATTGATTTTATATTGCTGGTATTGAACTTTACATCAAGAGTGACGACTGAATTTGATCGTTCCTTTTTGATCAAAGTCTGTATTGATCTGATCCATGCACTCCCACTTAAAGGCAACACTGCCTATTTGTAATTTTGACATGAATATCAAATGAAGTGTCTACCCATCCACCCTTTCCACACTCTGTACATTTGAACTTTTAAATTGCTAAGTGTTCTTTTCCTTCTCTTTTTTTTAAATTACTGCAGCTGAGATTTTACAGAATAGAAAAAACTCCTCTCTTTTCATGAAGTATTGTAATAGACTCGTTCATCCAAAGACATTTTACACTTGTCTACTGCCTGTCTCAGATATATTTTTCTTTTGGGGGGTTAATATAAAGACTTTCTTGAGACATTGTAATGAAGAGATAAGGCCTTTTTTAGTTTTATCTGCTCGTTGGTTCTGCTTTGCTTAGAAGGACATCTTTGGTGACAATTTTCCGTGGGTCTGCCTGGTTGGACTGTCAGTCTTCAACTGAATAATTTATATTCAAAATATATAGATCTTTATATTTTAATTAAGAAAGTTCTAGCTATTTTTAGAACTGCATTTCACATGTCTTTCATTCACCTTCCATTAAAGTCTCCCTCGCAAATTATTCAATGATGTGTTCCTTCCCTTTTGTGTTGTCTTTAGCTTACATACTCCCAATACAACAGCATTTTTTTTTAATTTATAGAATAATGGCTGTACATCGCCACTCTAAATACAGTAGACCATTCATTTTTTCTTTATGTAAAATTTTTTATGGAAATTTCTCTAAATAAGGCATGAAGCCACTTGATGTAAATAACCCCCCCCCCAATTACTTTAAGGTCAAAAACTATCTAATAAGTGTTAGATGGTTATATGCATACCCATAAAACAGCAATTCATCCCCTTTTGTTAGAAACATCGCTCATGTAATGTGAGGATTAAAGGACAATAAGGGAAGTGAGTTATGAGGTTGCCGAAAGTAAACTCAAGCTCCACATTCTACTTTTTTAAAGTTGTGATGGAATGATAAATTGGTTGAGTGATCGAGTGTTGATTGAATGCACCCAGGGTGATAGTTTTATCAGTATTGCTAGTACTAGGAGTATTGTTGGTCATTTCTATTATGTACCAACAACAACAATGTCATTTAGATGTCTTTCTCCTGAGTGGGCTAGTACATATATGGAGGATGACAGCAACATTTTTACTTCAAATGTATTTAACTGTGGACGTCCCGTTTCCTTAACTGTGGCTTATGACTGGATTATCCTCACACGGGTCTGAGTGCCCCTATTTAGAAGGACTTTGTATTAGTACTTTCATCTTTACTGATATCTGCCCTCAAATCCTTTTATATACAAAGGATTAAAGTAACCGATCCGATCACTTTTTCATCATGTTACAGTTGGAAACTTAATTGTGTCTAACTTTCGTGTGGAGGCAAATAAATAAGAAAAAAAAAAAAAAAAACGCAAGAGCGTTTGACTCTGAATATTTGCCAACTCATACCCAACAGCAACGCCCATATGAACTCTTGCAATAATTTGGCATCGACACGACCAGTAACATTAATACGAACTTGAACGATACTATTGACACAAATTAACAGTGACCTATGAAGTTACCTGTTGAATGACTCTAGTGTTGTCTTTATACTATTCCTGGGCGAATGCATTCTCATATCTTAAGGGGTGTCCAGTGAGCACACGCACTCACGCTTAATTGATATGCGCCTATCAATTAATATTCCCCAAATTATTATTATTATTTTTTTTTTTTGGAGGGGGGGTTATTTTAAACTAATTTGTAAACTAATCCTGTGATTGGGCTAAAACTTTAACATGTGCCATTTGACAAATGTTTTTTTTTTTTTTTTTTTTACAAAGGCATCACCACATTATCAAGGCCCAGAGGCCACTCAAGGATAAGGGTTAAAGAGTGTACAGTAGAAATTGGTCAATATAGTAATCATTAGTAATGAAAATTTGGTAAATTTAATAACTTATATGGAACGGCTCATCAAGAACTTATTTACTTTAGACTTGAAAACAACCATATTGTAGTCAGCCGGAAAGCAGGAAAACGGAAGACAATTCCACAGGCGTGCAGTTCTAAGAAAGAAGCTTTGTTCATGGAATCTACGTTTAGGTTTAGCCACAGATAAAGAGTGGGGGAAATTATTGATAGTGTTTACAGCTAGACGAGTGTTTCTTGTGAAAGTTTGGCGAGGGGGGACCAAAGATTGAAGCTCAGTTGAACACTTTCCATGAAAATAACGATACATCAGAGACAAACTCGCAACATCTCTTCTGTGAGATAGAGGTTGCAAGGAGGAGAAAAGGACATCTCCTACGAGGCTACGAAGTCTATTTTGAACTCTATCAAGGCAGGACAAGTCCTTTCTAGCAGCTCCTGCCCAGATGTGGCAACAGTATTCCATCCTTGGACGTACCTGGCTCTTATATAGGTAGAGAATAGCATCAGCAGTGAGATATCTACTGGATCGATAGAAAGATCCCACCATTTTTCCAGCGGCCTTGGCAACAGATTTGATATACGTGTTCCATTTAAGATCAGGAGTAATGGTCAAGCCCAGAAGCTTGTCAAAACTTGAGGCCTCCTGAAGACGAGAGCCATTCATTTCAATTGATGACAAATGTGGATTAGAATGTTTATGATGTAAAGAGAGAAGCTTGGTTTTAGATGCATTAAAAGTAACCAGCCACTCCTTTCCCCATTGTACTACGTGCTCAAGATCAGAGGAGAGAGAATTGGAGAGAACTTGCTCGTTTACTGTCTTAGATGTGGTACCATAAATGGTAGTGTCGTCAGCATAAATGTCTACAAATGATGTAAGGATATGATTTGGAAGATCATTAATGTAGATCAGGAAAAGAGTTGGGCCCAGGATGGATCCCTGAGGGACACCGGCATTAATACTGTGAGCTTCTGATTTTTGCCCCTCAACTACTACTCTTATGAACCTATCAGAAAGAAATGATTTAATAATTGAGAAGACTTTTCCAGCTATACCATAGCTAGCGATCTTATGAAGTAAACCTTTATGCCATACCCTATCAAAGGCTTTAGATATGTCAAGAGCAATTGCTCTAGAAAGATTGCCACCGTCGAGAGATTTGCTAATCCTATGCGATATAACTGTAATGACATCTGCTGTAGATCTAGCAGAACGGAAACCATATTGAGTGTCACTAAGAAGGTTATTTTTGTTGAGATGTTTGATTACTTCTGTATTTAACACAGATTCTAGCAACTTACTCATGACGCACAGGAGACTTATTGGCCTGTACTGAGAGGGGGATGAGCGATCACCTGAATTCTTAAATACAGGGCATACTGATGAGGTTTTCCAGGGAGATGGGAAACTATTCTCCTTAAGACAACGTTTAAACAGTTTTGTAAGTATGGGCGCTAATTCAGGTTGAAGTTTTTTGTTGGGTTCTTGCCCGAAATTCCCCTTTATTAAAAAACAAAAATCTGATGTACGCACTTGTGATGAAATGAAAATATATTCCAAACATCACGTAAATGAATCGATAGTTCTATTTTTCTAAGGAAAATCATTAAGCGATTAATAGGAATTCGTAAACATTACAACAAAATTGTTGCAAGTTTGAATTATTGTTGAGTTATCTTGTTTCTTGAAATTTTTTTCAAGATTAAGACATGACAGTCGCTCCTTTCTTTCTCATAAAAATTTTATTTTTTTTATTTAAAAATAAAACCATTTGATCAATTTACATAATTTTTGAATATATTTTCATTTCATCATGTACATCATACAGATTTTATCTTTGTTTTAATGATGTAGGGTAAATTCTGGACAAGAACCAAATTTTGATTTCAGTATATTATAAAAATGACCTTGTTTGTCTTGTGTGTGGAATGGTCTCTACTACTACTCTATCAGTTTTTCGTCTAATGACTTGAAATTTGATATGTGAAGTATTTGGACACAATTTGTTAGTTAGTTCAACATAATGTGTATGATCTATACATTGCACAAGTATACATTCATAAGTTTAACTGTTAAGTTTTTATATACATATGTCGTTTGCTCGGATGGTAGCAAATACTGCTAGAATACTTAAATATTTTGGTTTCAATTCTAGCTAATGGCACTAAAGTCTTTTTTTTTTTTTTTTTTTTTTTTTTTTTTTTTTTTAGCTTTTGCAACCACTACTATATACTAAATTCAATATAATAATCAAGAGATTAATAAATAATAATATATAATAAATATGAAATTTGTCTAAATTATATTTAAGTGTATTGTACGACCTTCCAGTAGTTTATAAAACACGTACATATATAATTAGTGAAGTTTTCTATATTTTAATCTTTTGTAATGGGATATGTTATGTTCTGAGATGGGTATTCTTCTTGTGGAAGTGAGGGTTTTTTTTTTTTTTGGTTTTTTACATTTGGGGAATTCTTGCAGACATTAAGGTTGAAGATATTTTTTTATTTTTTATCTAAAATGTTTTAAAAACCCCGTTTTTTCACTTGTACTATTTTAAATATTTCATTATTCCTGTAAATATAAAAATTATAACGCATTTCACAAGAAGTGGAATATATCTGTAACGTCCACCTATTTTTTTTTTTTTTTTTCTAGTTAAAAACCACCAATGTTGAAGTTATTTGAGGGTTGCACCTCGGCTTCCAGTAATCTTTTGATTATGCTCTGCTGAAAGGCGTAACAATACTTTCTTGATTGGGTGCAAAATTCGGTCCACCCTCTTAGCTTTGCCTCTCTTTGAGAAATTAGTTTATTGCTAATCGCCTGAGGCGTCCTGCTGGGAATGTGGACTCCGCAGAACTCTTTGACGGGGTCAGAGGACTCCTTCTATTGAGCACTTTTTTTTTTTTTTTTCTATCCCACTTTCCAACCTTGTGGTGTCACAATTTTTGCAGTGGAAGAAAACTATATACCCCTATAATGACAAATATTTTGATAATTTAGGTTTGATTTTTCATTGTGTATCATTTTTAAATCCTTTATAATTTGGTCATTTTTAACGAAGAGAAAAAAAAACCTTACATTCATTGTGTAATCCTAAAAGGAAAACTGACAGAACTCCTTTTCACTTAAACTGTAATTTACAATTCTCAATTTCAATGTTTTATTTGTTGCCAAACACTCAACTCTTCTGTCCTCCCTAATCCGTCCTTCTTAAAACAGCTATTTCTCTCCTATCCAAATTAATGTTAGATATAAAAAGAATCGATCTACAAAACCAAATTTTTAAAACTTTTTCTTTCCCTGATTCTGGTCTGACAGGTCAAACAAATGTGTTGTTGCTTGAGTGAATAGTTTCTTCCACTACACAAGAGAGCCCTAGGAGCATGTTCATCAAAATGCTACAAATAATATATAGAATTTATAATTTATTACTAGTGGAATATTTCTTAGAAATAGATTGCAGGTGTCGTCCAGCATTTGTTCCACAAATTCGTCATCAAATTTTTATTTCCTTCATCTTTTGATGTTTCAGATTGTTTATTTTCATTTCCTTCTTTTCTGATACTTTCGTAATTATATTCAGCCTTCACTTCATACAGACTATTTTCAAGAAGTTTGTATCTTTTTTTAGTTACCACTGAAATGTAATTTAGTATCGTTTCATTGTTATTTTTGTGCTGCTTTGCCGCTGCCTGTCTTTTTTTTTTTTTTTTTTTTTTTTTTTTTCCGTGTTATATCTTGTTTTGATTGTTATCAAATCCAAGCTAGACTACCTTACGACAGAATAATTCAGAGGATAGTTTCTAGCACAATACACCGGAGGGGAGGGATTAGAAAAGATGTAATGGATATTAATAGACTATGGAATTATTGGTCAAATTTAAATCTTACCGATATCTTAGTTTGTGTGCTCCCCCCCCAACACACACACTTTTGGGTTATTTAAAATATTGCTTTCCTAATAGCATGTAACTGCAAAAATAATTGTTAGGCAACCCAATTCTAGCTTCTAATATAGTAATGAGTCATAGTGTTGCAAAAATGTCTCTTAATGAGACTTATCTGTTTGTGGTGAGAGAAATAGTTGATTGGAGTGACGTGAAAAAGATTTGAAACAAATTTCAGTTGCTGCCAGAATTTTAAAGGAGCTATGAAGATGGTTCAAAAAGTGAAGCCTCTTTTTTTCTACTCAAAAAGTTAGAGCTGCAAAGACGTGAGTGGTAAAATTAAAACGATTGACCTTTTGTGCTCCAGAATTTATTTTTCTACATAGTTACCATCATTCTCAATGCACTTTTACTAGGAATTTAATGATGCATCTCTACTTCTGACACACCACACATCCATAACAGGGATTGTTTTTTCTTAGACTCTCACACCGTCAATGTCTGAAACTGATAAAATTTTTAAGTCATTGATGCATAAATTCAGTCATAAGAATGCAATTTGAAATCTCTTCTGATCAATTCAGGTGGGATAAAAAATATAGGAGGTATTATTTTTTGAATGCCTCTCATTTATTTCTCTTAATTTTACAATGTTGATGCATGCTTTTATTCCGTTGTGTATAATCATGTTTGACTGAGCTAGTTGTTGCTGTTATGTCTCTCTGAAACGATGTATACTCTCAGAAAGGAATCCTGCATAATTAGTTTATACCTAAGCAGTGATTGTGTAATCTGTATGGCTGAAGTAGGGTGAGTGATTACTGTATTAAATTATTACATTTATACATATTAGAAAGGTTTCAGATTTTCTTTTTGAACTAAAAACCTGACAGACGATATTAACATTTTTCTGATCTTCTGTAACACGTGTATATATTTATATTCTGTCATAGCATCACAATTAAATGGTTGGCACTAAGATTCAAATTAATCACAAGTTTGAAATCCGCACCTTCGATCCGATGTCCATATTGATAAAAAGTTCTTGAACCCTTTTCAAAGCTCATTTTTAGCGTTTTTATTGCTGACTGAAAAATTATATAATTTACTTTAATTTTTATTAAAAATGAATGAATAAAAATATATTTAAAAAACGTTCATTAATATATTTTTACTTGAATAAGAATTTTTATTTTCAATGAAATGACAATGAAAAAGTTACAGATTTATACAGCTATCCTAAGCTAAACTCATAAGTAGGTTAAAATGGCTATATTTTCGTTTGTTCAGCAGTTGAGTGAAGAAATCATTCGCTTTTAGTTTTGTTTTATCCCATCTTTCAAGGTTTGAATTTCGCACAAGATTTTTTTTTTTGCATTTCAGTTATTTTCTAACCAATATCACTATAATTTTTTTGTAATTTAAAGTAAAAAAAAAAAAAAAAAAATCCGCTATTGCTAAGTACTTATATATATATATATATATATATATATATATATATATATATATTATATATTAGTAAGAAAAATAACTAATCTATATTTGTGCAAAACACCTAAAGTGTTGGGTTGAGTATTTAGTTATGGGACATCTGTGACACGGGTGCTGATAAGACAAAGGGGAAATTGATAGTATATCAAAACGTTAACTGAAAACTTTTTGACTCTTTTGCAAATGAGTCATTGACATGTGATGAACAAAACGATTGGAAATTACTTCATTCATACTTGGCTCTTTTTTTAATTTATTTTTTTTTCTCAATTTTATCTGTTTTTGCTTAGGATGGTAGATGCTACTGGATGCCAGGCATAAACTTGCTATTTCAGAAACTCCAACCATGAAATCTTTTTTAGAATTCTAAATGCACTTGTTTAGATCTGTTGTGCACTTGGTTCATCAAGTATATTTGCCAGACAGCTTTTGAAATTCTTTTTCATGAGCCCGGTTGTCCGATAATTACTGGAATGGGAATCTTCCTAAGATTTCAGTTTCTTTTCATGCAGTACATAAAACCTTGTAGAGTGGTTGGTGTATGTTGAGATGGAAGCTAGTCAGCATCACCGACTTTAACTAGGGTTTCTACTCTTTTATCAGATTTAAGTTTTTTTATTTTTTTTTTTATTTTTTTTTTTTAATGAATTGCATTGTCATGGTGTATGATCTATTTCCAATAGCTTTCTGGTAATGCTCTTAAGACTTGATCATGTGTGTAATAATCAAATTCATTTGGTAATTTGTTTCCTGTTCTGACAAGGTTGATATATACACTAGTCCTGCTATATAGTGATTTTCATTTTTATAAATAAGGCAACATTATAATGTGTATAAGAATTATGATTTTCTTGATTGTTCTATACAAATAAAAGAAACAGAAAAGGAACTTTAAAAAATTACAAAAATATAACTGAATTTACTTAAGCTTACAAGTAATACACCAAAAAATGTGCACATATCGAAGCTTTTTATTACATATATTAAGATAGACTTGATAATGTGTAAAGGCACATAAAACATAACTGGCATGGATATATTAACAACTGCCTGCATGTTGTCTTCAATGTATCTTGACAGAACTGGTTTGATGGTAAGATGACTGATTACATTTCACAGAACTAGCTGGAACGAAACCGGAGCAGTGGACAAATGTTGTCACTCCTGTAGTTAAATGGAAAGAGAAAGGGTTTGACAATCCCGTTATCTCAACAGAATATCATGAATGTGAATTTTAAAAACGATCTTAGTTACAATGATTTCAAAAGATTAAATCTGGATTAAATTATTGAGATGTGTACAGAAGAGAAGAATTTGATGGTATGGTCACATTGAAAGAATTGATGAACTCTTGGGTTAGATATAGAACAGTTGAAGTAGCATGTTCAGTTCATAGGGGAAGGCCAAGGAAAACTTGGGAAATGATAAAAATAAACTTGAGAGAGGGATAAAGGAAGACCTGTGCAAAAATGTTATTTTGGAAATAAATTTCTTAAAGCTGCCCAACATATGCCAGCATGTAAAACTTAAACTGAATATGATGAGGATGCTCTATCATCGATTATTGAATACTTTAATATCTAAAATGATTTTGTCACTAATGAATTGTGTGCACATTTTTTTTCTCGAGTGTCAACCACATTGGTATTTCTTTAAATTATCTTTCACATTGATAACCTTTAAAGATACAATTGTAGAATGGATGGAATTCCTGTTAGTGTTTGAACTTTCTTTTCAAACCGTAATCTGCTTTTTGTTTATCAACAAATAGACTTTGTTACTTGCTGTAGATTGTTTTTATTTATCTTTTGTGATAAAAAGTAAAACAAATAGATAACCTCTCTTTCCAGCTTAAAGCTAAACATTGTAAATGCGCAACAAACTGTTAACAAGTTATATCCATAATAGGTTTCTCGCATTGTCGCATATTGCCTGCTATGTTTACTTGAATACACAATATAACAAACTCTACTTAAAGTCAAATGTGAAATATCTTGATATTTAATGTCAAATGATGAATGACATTTCTTGCTGTTCTAATAAACCAGTCTATTTTCATTAGTAATCCCTTTCCAACAATAACAAACATTCCAAAGTCTGGTTTCAAAGAAATGATTAAAATTTAGAAACTAAGAATTGCATAATAATTCCTAAACTTGTTGCTTATCTTATTTACTAACGGAGATTTGCTATCTGCATGAAGGCGAACTATACTTCGTGATACTATCAATGTTCCCTCCCCTTTCGAAAGTGTTACGAAGTAGGGAAGAAAGAAAAAATATTAAAAAAACAAAAACTCTGATTATCAGTAGAATAAGGGATAGGAAGTATTTCACAAAAGAAAGGTGGGGTTGTTGGTTGGGGTGTGGCAGTAAACTGAAACAAAGGACCAAACAAAAGATCAGTCAATATATTTTGGAATTAGTTTTAGGAATGGTAGTGGGCTTTGCGATAGTTTTGACAGATCTGAAGAGTCTTGGGTTTACAACGTTTGATGAGTTACAGTGCAATGGAAGAGAGTGAGTTGGACACAGTCAAAGGCAGGTCGTGGCTTGAATATGGGCAAATGAATTGATCAACCGACTGATGGGCACAATCTTGACAGCAGATATAAATGTGGACCTTAGCGTTCGGAGTCGATGGTGTCTCACACACACACACACACACACACACACACACACACACACACACACACACACACACACACTTAGGGCTATTGATATTTGTAGAATGTTTCAAAGTTTTTATTTTATTTTTATACTTGTGAACCTGTGCATTCCCCTTCACTTGGCAGCTGCCAATGTGAGAGACGATGATACAGCCTGAAGAGATGGAGATGACCATAGAAACAAACATCTTTGAGATTAGTGATGTTGTTGAATGAGGGACCACGTGGCTATCGCGCTTACAATCAAATGAAGTTGGATATCTGAGAGAAGTCAAAGCTGTATTTCAGATTATTGAATTTTTCAATGCTTAATTCGGGAGGGAGGGGAGTAGTTCATTGTCTGTTTTGTTATGAGATTATCCTCCCAAACATTATCTCCTCCAGGGGTGGGGGAAGACCCAAAGGTAACATATTTGCATATTGATATAATTTCTCTGAAATTCAACACAAAACCTTTATTTGTACATAGTTATGTGTGACCTTGTATTTCTGTATGCAAAATGGTGTCTACTATATTACTATCAATTTTTGGCCTACTGATATTTAGCGAATTCAAACCTCTGGAACAAATTTGATTTGGTTTTTAGCTGGTAAAAATAACCGCTCAAGGTCAAAATTGAAAAAATGGAATTTGGCAAGCGTAAGTCAACTAAACATATCTTCTGTGCATGCACAAATATACATTTAACTACGTTTATGGACTTGGTTCAGATGGTAATAATGCTGGAGAGCTATACATTCTAGCTGATGACATCAGTCATTTTTTAACTTTTGAAATCGACACTATTGGGTACAACATAATAATCAAAATGGGCATAAATTAAAATATTGTATTAAGCATATTCTATGACCAGTCAGCGACCTGCTAGTATATAAATATTAGTTTTATTACTCCATTTTAAATTAGAAAATTTAACTGATGACATGGAAAAGGCCACTTTTTTCTAATGGTTCTTGTAATCTCAAGACGATCATTTTTTAACCTTCTCGCTGTTATATTTTTCTAATGATAAAAATAAAGAACAAAATTACATTTGAGATGGAAAAGCATTTCATATGCATTCATATTCTCTGTTTCTAGATAAATCTTCATTTCTAAAACGAAAATCTCTTAAACCAATGGAATAAAAGGCAAATAGGATGTCTTGGACTAACATCTCTTTCTGTCATGCATTTACTTCGTTGCTAGGCAACGTTATCTCGTTAGGATTTGAATTTGGAAATGACAAACTTTTTAATTTCCTTTTGGTCATTACTTGTAAACACATTTCTTTTTTTATTTCATTAACAAGAAATGGAAAAAAGACTTCCTCCTTAGCAATCATTCGTCTTTTTTTTTCTTTCTATTTCTGATTTGTTAGTCATTTAGATCGTTACAATCAATTTGATTGCAGTGAGTCAAGCGGACAAGGTTACATACAAAAGTGTGGCCTTTTTAAGATTGCATTTTTTTTTTTTTTTTTTTTTTACGGTTTAAGTTAGATTTTTAAAAACATGTTCAAATTAAAAAGAATGTGCTTTATCAAGTGTTCGAGGTCAACTTTATTTCTTTATAAAAATTGATTTTATTACTAAAATTTGCAGATATATAATCCAGTTTTCATTTCTTTTTAAACTACAAAAGCAAATATAAAAAAGTTATAAAAAAAAATCCAAATAGACAAAATAAATTCTTTAACAAGATACATGAGAACTGTCAAAAGTTAAAATATGTTCGATTACATACCATTTAACATGATATACGTGATACATTCAAAGCCATAAAAAATTATGCTAGAAAATGTAAAATATTTTACGTTTTTTAATGAAAATCAGTGAATAAAAAAACTAGTGAATAGGAATGTATATCTGTAGGCAAAGCTGGAAGGAAGAACAATATACAAAGCTAAAGATGCTGGGTAAGCCATGTTTTCAGATTTATAAAGGGATGATCAAAAGAATGAAGTATTCAGAATTGCTAAATAAATGATAATATTCATATTGTTGGAATATTATTTGAAATGACAATGCAGGGTTAATAAATGAACAGGACAAGAGTGATGCTTGGAAACGCCACGATGAGAAATTATTGAATATTGAGTTTTCACCTTTGAGAATTGAAAAGAAATAGTATGGGAAGCTGTAGATAAAGAAGGGTAAGGTTGGAGGACCTCAGGCATTGCTGCAGAAATGTTGAAGTCTGTAGGTGAAACAAGCATTTAGATGATCAGACTTGACAAATCTTCCTAAAAGAGATTATGCCAAAAGACTGGAAACTTAATACATTTGTGAAGTGTTACAAGGGTAAAGGAGAAACTATATATATAGGGGTAATTACTCATACATAGGTTTAAAGTTAAGGATCGGATCTTGAAAATGATTGAGAATAATTGGGTAGCAAATAAATCAGATAAGTATAGATATGCAGTTTGGTTTTTGCAATCAATTTCTCGGTCATGATATATTGAAATACAGCATTTATTTTTTGTTTTTAAAAACTTAAATACTTTGCTTTTTTCAATATTTTCTCCATGATCTTCATTACCTTTTTCTTTTTTTTCTTCTTTCAAATGGTTTTCTTCTCACTTTTTTTCAAATCCTACCTTTCTTCATTTGTCATATTCTCTATTCACTTGATTCTGTCTAGTTCCAAACTGGTCCTTATCTTGTTTACATTGTCAAAAACTTTACCTTTCTTCAAATATCTCCTATTCTAATCGCTTTAGCATTGATTGATTTACAGTACTTTTTTAGTACCTATTACAAACAATTTTGTTTCTGAATTTTTTGAGATGAGGATTGATAATTCATTATTTGGATTATTATGTTGAGTTTTATTTTTGTGTTTGGGTCGATGTAACCTTCAACCTTCATATGTATTTTGTCAAACTCTGAGATCTGCACAGAATTTTAACTTGAACTCTTTCTTGAATCCAAATATTATATTCTCGTATTCTCATTGTCAGTCATGACTGGGTAGAAATTCCAAGTAATTCGCAATTGTATTTTGTGTCACTCGCGCTGGAGATGGCATTTCAGCCTCCAGAAGAGTAACTTACAACTGAATTTTACCAAGTACTTTATCTACTGTACCACATGTTCACATAGGGACAAGGTACAGCTGAAGAAAGTAGAAAGTTACATCGACAAAAATGTAAAAATTGCACTAAAGATGAGAACAGTAATTTGAATGATCCAAATATAAGTTGTTTTTTTTTTTAATCACGTTGCCATTTTATCTAAATCTTGAGGGAAGAGAAGGTTGACATTTTTATACCTTTCCTCGGGAGTATTCATACATAAATAACCACATTAGATCTTATAGGGTTTGAGCTCTGTAAAGCTAATTCTATAGTCGGCAACAGTATGCATTAGGTCACTCACCCTCTGCATTTAAGTTGAATAATTCAAAAAAGAACAGCTGACTTTATGGTGGACAGGAGAATCTACTTGGATTGCAGTAGATGAAATAAAGTGTGTAAGTTTGAAATTCTCAAAAGGTTACCAAGTACTACTAACACCTGAAGAGGACTAAGAGGACTAAGATATCTAAATTCCAATTCTTGTCAAATGCCTCATCAAAAATCAGACATTTTTAGTGTAGACTTTTCTGAATTTTTACCCCACCCCTCGACACCATACATCAATCATAGTAAATATAATGTAAGAAAAAAAATGTCTGTCACCATAAAAATGTTCCTCGATGCAGATTAATTTACAAATTTTGTCCCTCCCTCTTTTTTTTTTTTTTTTTTTTTTAAAGAGATCACCACATATCTGAAAGGCGGAGTCATTTGGTATGTCACACTTCACCTTGAAAAGATATTTTCATTGTTTAATAGGCAGATTGAATAACTGTATTTTATTTTGTGTGTCCCAGCATCTCTAAATGTTTTGTCATTACTTTAGATTCCCACTTAGTTTGAAATCACATTTTCATGCTAAACATCTAGAGTGAATGGACACTTAGGAAAATGTTCCTCATCATTTAAGATGTTGATAATAAACATATTATTAGTTAACATTAGAGGCATTATGAGATTAAGCAAAATCAATAATTTGTGAAGATTAAAATACTTTCTCTTCTTCTGAGCCACAACAAGGAGTGTCCACAAGAACCCATGGTGTAGTGAATAGAGTACTTGGTAAAATTCAATTGTAAAAGTCACACTTCTGGAGGTTGAAGGTTCAATCCTCAATGCAGCCAACACTCAATACAATTGTGAATTACTTTGGACTTCTACTCAGTCATGGCTGACAGAATGAGAGTATGCTATCCTTGTGGATTAAATAAAGGGTTCCATTAGAAATTCTGTGCATATTCTTGAGTGCGACAAGGTACACTTAAAGGTCTGAGGTTACCAAAACGTGAAAATAACATTCAAAAACAGTAGTCTGAAGAATTTGAATAGAATAAAGAATTTATCTTTAAATTGTTTTCTGCTCTTTTTGTAAGCATTTATTGAAAGAAAAATAATTTGACCTTAATTTAAAAAAAATTTTTTTTTTTTTTATTCAACTTTTTATTTTTTACCAAATTATTACTGGCCTTTTTCCTATCTTGTTTTATTTTTACCCATTCACAATTTTTAATTAGAGAAATCCCAGGAGAATGTTTAAATTTCTCTTTATCATGTCTATCAATTTTTATTAATTCTCTTGAGTTTTCATTTGTATCAAGTCTGTGTCATAAGTAGGCTATCCATGCAAGATGACAAAAAATGTAATCAGTTTAATGATATACAATACAAAAAAATCAAGTTAATAAGTTGAATTAACAGCGTTCAGTAAATGTTTCCTTCAAGCTGTGTGACTTATTTTTTAGCCATGAATAAAACTCAACTTTCTTGGATGTCAAATTGTGATTGGGGAAACATAAAGGCATCATCCGACTATTTTACATTAAAAACAAATTAACTGAAAAATATTGTATAATTGTTTTATTTGACACTGTTTTAAAAGTTGGCTAATTGTAAGGTAGAAACAATTTATAAAACTTTGTTCATATCTATATAATTATAAAACTCAGATCATATTGCTTACTTGGGCGTTTAAACCGTCCATCTTGTTTTAAAAATTCTGCGCATGAAAGCTTTTTTTTTTTTTTTCGCTTTTTAAAATATGCAAATAAAAAAAAAAACTAAATCCCTTTTACTTTTTTTTTCCATCAGCATTTTACAATTTTTTATTTTTTTTTCCATTACAAGTTGGAATGGTTATCAAACAGTTAAAAGAAAAATACATCAAAGTTTATAACATTAGGTAAAAGACTTGACTTTTAAAACTTTATTTTTAGTATTTTTTTGTATTAGACTGAAAATAAAAAATGACATTGACTTTTTTAAAAAAAACTATAGACATTAGTCACTAAATATGCACACAAAATAATGAATAAATTATCAAGTAATGAAAGTTGACGCATATACATGGGAGGGGTTGAATCAATATTTTTTTTTCTGTAATTACCACCAGACACATTAAACGTTGAAATTTTTTTCTTCAAAGAATTTTACCTTAGTTTGAACACTGACCAAAAAAGATAAGATTTTAAGGAAACAAGACATCGGTTTTACTCTATTTTAATAATACTGAGTTTGAATGATTCTTTCGTCTTTCTACATAGCGAGCCAATACTTAAGACCATTAAATATGTATGCCTAAAAGTGAACTTAAACTTGCTAGTAACATGTATTCATTTGATTCAAATAATTGTCGATTTGAGTCAGATATAAAGAATTAGTAAAATATCTTCCATGTTAAAACCTGTAAAAGAGTTTCAAACTTGAGGTTCTAAACGATAAATCATATTGCAGCAAACCAGTCTCATTATTTTTCATATAATCACGTTTTAGGCAGTCCTTTCTTTCGAAGGTATTACTTGTGAAAACAAATAAATTCTGTTATTTTTTATAATTATTTTTTTTAGTTTTTTCATGTAAGAATGAATGTTCATGTATGAATTATTTTAATATGCTTTTTTTGTTTCAGTAGAGAACAAGTTAAGCTTTATTTTAGATCATCCAAGTTTTAAACTGTTCTAAGGATTCTACCTAGTCACGTATTCAGAAAAATGCATAATAAAACACTTGTGCAACATTTTTTAAAAAATTTTTTGCTTGAAACTAAATGATATACTTTATGCTTTCATCTTTGCCCTTGGTTATACAGTGAATCAAGCTGTAATTTCTAAAGATAGACAACGGAAACTTCCTCAAGCATTAAAGAATCTACATCTTTTGAGTTGATAAATCAGTTAGTTATCAGCGAAACTGTTTAACATTTTACTAATGTCTGCACATTTGGAATGGTGACCTTTCTATGTTGCCTGTCAAGGAGTATAATTTGGTTTTCTTTCAATAACATTCTTCCTACCTGTAACCATGGCATCTGTTAACGATCATGTGCCGTATACAAACTTGTTTGCTTATAATTTTGGAAAATGTCACTGCTCTTGCCTAGCTTATAACAAAATAAGTCAATTTTTTTCACTGTCAAGAATTCTTTTCATATTCTGTCTTTTGATAAAAATGTTTAGCTTTAGGCAAATTCTTATTCAGGTGAATATTCTAAAAGTACATCACATACAAAAATATGAATGTATCATTTGTGATGTCCTTTTTTATTTACTTTCAGAAATTAATGTCATTGTAAAATTGGTTAATTTGTATTTTCGTCTTGGTTGTTTGATTCACAACGTTTCGGTTGATGTAACCTCCGACCTTATTCAAATGCATTCTTTTGAACTCTATATGGAACCTTGAACTAAATCCTTTTATGTAATCAATAGTCGATTGTTCTTTTTTTTTATCAGCCATGACTGAGTAGAAATGTTAATTATCAAGTTTATTAATTATTAGGGATATAGTAAGGATTGAACCATCACCCTCCAGAAAGCTTTTACGTAGAACTGAACGCTAATTAGCATCTTTAACCGTTGTGTCACAGGTTCATGTAGAAGAAAATTGAGTTTCCATTGATTGAAAGGTGAAAATAACGAAATGCAAATTATCCAATTTGGTTTAAGAATTTTGGAGATGAGGATTGATAAGTTTAGTGTTGATAAAAACTATGGGAAAAATGTTTGGATTTTTTTTTTTTTTTTTTTTTTTCATTCTATTTTAATATTTATCTCGGGTTTTCTTTGGATTTTTCTTCACTTTTGACCTCAAATGTTCTGTTGCCATATTTTTTAAGATGTTCTAATTTTCTTCCTTTTTAGCCACTTTATACAAAAGCTCAAACTGAACAACTGAATGGGGACCCCCCCCCCCGTGAATGACACTATCCTAGGTTAACTTAATCCACAGAATTTTGACATTTGTGTTGAAAGGGTTAAATAGAAACTGTTAAATTTTAATGGTTTAAATAGCAGTTTCAGATGAAATGGATTAATATTATTTTAGACTAGCGGGGCATTGCCCGGGTGTTTGGAGGTGTGTTGAGCACAAAAAAGTGTTAGTAGGCAGGTAGGTTGGAACCCGTGACAACCCGACGGCGTGAAAGAAAACGTATCTTACCGCTTTGCTACGAAGCCATAGGAAGTGAAAAGCGTTCAAATTTAGCAATGTCGATCAAAAAGTGGACTTACTAAGTGAATGAGTTCACATGTGTAGAAAGGAAGGTTGGCTGAAGGTCAGTTCAGCTTTCCACCGTTTCATTTATTTTTTCCCCCCCAACAATGTTGGGGAAAACCAGCTCCCCACAAAAAGGGAGCGTCTAAATGAATAGCAATTGTCTGATGTGAGGGGTTTCCCCCCACATTGATCAAAGCTAATTGCTTTCTGGACGTCCCTGGCAGAAAAGCTGGGAAGCTGCCTTCGCTTTCGATTAGTTTCACTTTTATTTGAAAACCCGTGAGAGGATGGAATAGCGTGAATTTTATAAAAGTCGATCAAAATAAATCTAGACGACGTCCCTTCGCAAATCATAGATGATATAATCTAGGGAGTACATAACGTTCTAAAACATAGTACTCCCTCCTCCACGAGAACCCCTGCAAAAAAAGCCTTTGCTGGACATACAGAAACGTGCACGCCTCTTTTGCCTTATATATGTATGTATAACTATTTCATTTATTCACATAAATTTACTATACGAAAGTATAGATTTATGCGTAAACTTTAAGTATTTACTTCAAAAGTGCTCAATACGTAGGTAGAGCTAGTTATATGTATATATATATACGTAGGTAGAGCTAGTTATATGTATATATATATATATGTATGTAAGCATCTTTATCAGAGGAGAGGCTCTGTCCGTCAGTTTTTCTGTTAGACACATGTTTGAAATATTATTTTTAGCACTAAACGCATAGAATGAATGGTCGCATCTTAAAAACTTTTTTGGTTTATCAAATTTATCTTATTTCTTTTCCATTTCATTTTGTTTGTTGGTTTTACATTGAAAAAAAATCAAATCAAATGTTCTTTTACTTCTAAATCTGTTTACTCTCTGTAAGTCTTGAGTGAGGAGTCTCGTTTTGTGCTTAATAAGGGCCAACTAAAAATATTTTAAATTTTATCCTTGAAATATTTTCTTACAGCATTTCACATGCGATTGTTGATTTTGAAGAAGAAAAAAAATTAATGCTACTTTTTGAAACCAGATATTTGAATCTGTTACATATGCCCCCTCGTGCTGATTTTTTTTTATTTTTTAATATTAAAATTTGCATTAAAAATCTAAAGGTTTATAAAATCAGTAGATGTGGGTGTGTGTGGGGGGTACATTGATTTAATTTCATTTTATATCTTGTACTAGCAGGGTTGCCTGCTGTTGATAATAAAATGGAATTTTTAAAAGTAACTTTTTTTTTTTTTTTTTTAAACTTCCTAGTTAGAAACTATTTACCCCCCCCCCCCAATACTAGTTTAGTATCTAGTTATCCACAGGCAATGAATATTACTAGAATAAAAATAAAAATACTGTTATATTAACATTTCCGAGGGGAAATCACAATGAATACGATTATGTCTGGTGTTGCTGGGAATGAGAGGGGGCATTGATAATAAAATCTAATTTTTAAAGCGTGTGTAACTTTCTTGTAAAATTTCAACCTAGTTAGTGTTATTTTGTAATCACTACCAATAAGAATAAAAAAAGTAATTTTAATCCTCACCCCCCCCTACTAATTTGATGCCTAGTGATCCCAAGGTAGTGAATATAATAGTATCTTTATTTTATAATCATTACCAAGTGGGATTACACTGAATCCGATTATGTAAGTTTATCTTGTGTAGTTTCTTACTTTTAGCCAGCCATACACAAAATTGGGACTTTTATATAATCAATGAAAATGGTGATCTTCTATTTTGTTCATGATCATTCATATGGACTCTGTTGATATGTGGTCAAATGAATATAGAACTTATTTGAAAATTTGATATCCTTAACTTGCCCAAACATGATGTCACCAAAACACAAATTCTATCGACAAGTAAAAACCAGTTTCAGCGAATACTAAATAACTTTACTGGAATTTTGATGTGGCGATGGTGGTGATAGTGAAGTAAGGCTGGTATTGCTTAAAAGCTAGAAGAGTAAAGTACGTATTTTAAATAGCTATAAATTAGATGGGAACGTTTTTAAGTTTACACACTTAACCTCAGTCCAATTACTGTTGATGTCATTCAAATATCAGATTCATTCAAGTCTCGGCCTATTTACCTGTTGGCCTATTTACCTGTCATTGTTTACTTGTCTACAATTCTCGTCTGACCTGTCTTAATCGTTAATATACTCACCTTTCTTTCTGTTTGTATTTTTATGTAAAACCAACAATTACTACGATTCAGTCATACAGGTTGTACAACTACTAGCTGAATATTTCGTTTCTTTAAAACCAGTTTTGTATTCAAATTTTTTTTTTCTATGATCCCCACCCGAATTTGATCTTTTTTTTTTTTTTTTTTTTTTTCATGGTTACATAATTTTCCATATTGTCATCAAGATTGTTATGCAACGACAGGAGACCCCCCCCCCCTGTGTTGCCCAGGAATTAATACAGAAATGTTCTACTGCTTCAATATCCATTTTTATTAATTTCTATAATTTTCAAGTTATAAATAAAATAAATTGAAATATTGTCTTTGTTTATGAATTTCTGGCACAGATCTTACATGGGCAGTACAATTTCAGTTTAGATATTTATTTTATTTAAATAAGAAAATGGTTTTCGTGCCCCAGCTTCTGGTTTGGTTTTTAAATATAAATAGATATATCAAGGATTTTTATTACCTAGACTAATAAAAAAAAAAAAAAAAAAAAAAAAAAAAAAAAAAAAAATGGCATTAAATATTTGTATCATTTTTGTATGATACTAAGGACAAATGTTGCTAAAATTAAATTTTATTAAAATCTGAAAGACATTTTGCAGATAGTAATAGCATGATACCGATTGGTTTCAATTCTTGTAAAATAAAACAATACATTTTTTGGTGTATGATTGAAATTGGAAAAAATTGTTTTGTTATTTTTGTTTTTTTGTTTTTTTACAAAAATGATAATCTTAAATGAACAAAAATTAATGAGAAACGCATAGAAACTTTAATATTTTATTCAACATGAAATAAATTAACACAAAAATAAATTGCAAAACTCTTTAATATTTATTTATTAAAAAAAAAGCGTCATGTTATAAACAAGGCTGCAGAAAATTAATCCTTCAATTGTATTCATTGTTGATCGGTCAATATTTATAGTTGTATGGATTGCTATGATAAAATCTTGTGTATAAAAAAAAATGTTCTATTTTAAATAAAAAAATTTAACTGCATTAAAGATTTCATATTAAATCTATTGCATTATTTGAGTTCTTTGGACTACTGTTCTCTTAAGTGTTTTTACGTTTTCGGTCTATGTAATCTCTGACATTCTTAAGATGTATCTTGTCAAATTCTGGAATCTGCACAGAATTTCAAATGGAACCTTTTTAGTCCAGGGGGTAGTATGCTATCATTCTGTCAGCTATAATTGAGTAAAAGTCCTGAGTAATTCGAAATCGTATTTTTAGTGTCTAGCGATAATACTTTATTCAGAATTTTTTAGTATTCAAAATATATGTAAACCTCAGCAAATGTGGGGAACAAATTTTCACAAATTTATTTAAAAAAAAAAATAATTGTTATATTAGCATTTAATTGTTGTGGCCTATTTCAGTCGCATATTTCTTCATGATATACATAATGTTCAAATTTCATAAACCTCAGTTTTTCTTGAAGATGCTATCAGAGGTGTAAAAACAAAACTAAAATTGCATTCAACATTTATTTTTATATTTTTTGTTTCTCTTATAAAATCGTCATTTAGTTCTAGTATAATTTTAAATTTGATTTTGGTCTTACGTAATAAGTTTTTTTGTTTTTTTTTCTTGGCTAAGTATTTTAAAATAGATTTTAAAAAATAACCCTTGTTAATACAGTCACAATTATGCTCCATTATTTTATTTTACAAATTTGTAACTTTTTTTTTATTTGGTACATAGGAAATTTGTCATAACTGAATTTTAACCTGATTAGATATGTTCAAATATATTCTACCATTAGAAAAATAAAAAACAATATTCTGTGGTAGATTTAATTTTTGAAATCCTTTTGACCAATAAATTTTCTCGCATGACATTTTTTGAAATGATATTAAATGAAATCATGTACCATTTAATGTACATTTCAACCATAAATAAAGGTGAGAAATATATGTAACTACTAGCAAGATCCGTTGAAATTCTATGGGATGAGCAATATATTTAATCAAATGTTTTTTGATAATTAATATTTTTTGGATAGCACAAAAAATTAGTTTTTAAGGCAGAAAAATTAATAACACACAGCAAATGAGTTTTTCATTTCTATGAAAATAGTGCTCATAATATTTTAAATATAGAACTGACCCAAATAAGATAAATTAACAAGTACTAATAAGCAAATTAATATTGTGCTACATCGTTCCATACAAAAAACATTGCATTGTAAGAAGCAATCTTTAATTTGCTTCTTTAGTCCAGTACCTCTCGGCAGGCAATTTTTTTTTTTTTCAGTTCCTTTAATATTTCCTGTATGTAATTACTAGCGGTGTGTGTGTGTGTGTGTGTGTGTTTTTCAGGGGCGGGGGGGGGGGGTAAAAACAAATATGTTAAAATAAAAAATAGTTTTGGTAGGTAGGTTGGATCAAACCAGAAGCCTTGAGGCGAAAGTGGAAAATAAAGTGAAAAAAACTGATATGTTACCCGCTCAGCCAGCAAGGGAGAGTAACAGAAAAATGTTTGAATTTATGCTTTAAAACCTTAATTGACAGAAATCCCGCAGTTAACTTTTACTGCGCAGCAGTTTTTTTGGGTTTGTTTACCTAACTTTGGCTGGTTTTGCTTCCCCAGCTCTCAATAAAAAGGGATTGTCCAAATTGAATAGCAATTGTCTAATATAAGGGGTTTTCCCCACATTGATCAAAAGCTGATTGCTTTCTGGACTTTCGTGGCACCTGTTTCAACTTAGTTCCACCTTTATACAAAAAAGGTGAACACGCACAAGGGCAGCCGAAATAGCAAGAATTTTGTAAAAGTCTTATGTAAATAAATCTAGACGCGACACTCATTTGCAAATCTTAGATATTATGATCTAGATGGTATATAAAAAGTTCTAAAAGTAGTAAGCCCACAGAAAAAAAAACCTTTGCTGGACATACAAAAAAATTTTTTTATACAAAATATATTAATGTTCAATATCATAATGGTATGATTCGGTAATGGAATTATTAATTGAATCAAAATTAATCTATTTACAAATTTATTAGATTTCAAAATGCTAAGTCTTTATCGAAATGATGAAAAAAAAAACAAAAAAAAACATGCTAAGTTTGAACAAAAAGAAAATGTATCGTCATTTGTAAATTTGCGTGAAATACTTGTTTAGCCTTCTGTCATAAAGTAATTTTTAAAAATGTGAATTATTTTAAACTAGCGGGAGGGCGCCCAACCTCGCCGGTGTTAAAATATGCTTAATATATTTTAATTCATACAGATTTCGTATTTATTATTACAGAGCTAATTCTTTATTGAATACTAACAGCTGCACCGCGTCTGCACACAACGTCGAGTCAAACACAAAATCGAGTACACGCAACATCATCTTACCATCAACACTTACCCTGTGAACTCGGAGTATGGGAAATTCTCATATGCACAAAACAAAATCTCTGAAAAAACAAAAATACCCTAACTAAGGATAAGGATAATTAGTAAACGTTGAATAAAATGATGGTTAAAATTATGAACTTGCCAAGATTTGAACCTGGAATCTTCTGACCCGTAGTCGGACGCATTATCCAATGCATCACAAGTCCTGTCCATATGCCCAAAGATGATCGAGCCTTTATTTGCTTTAGACTAAACATACAACATAACATTAGCTACTTTTATTTTCTCTACTGCTCTCCCTCAACCCAGAACTGTACCATAATAAACAAAGTCTCTGACAGCATACACATCACTCTCCCTCGATACTAGCGCACAAGTACATGTATTTGGTGACTTTAATGTCCACCACA
Source organism: Euprymna scolopes (assembly GCF_053919585.1). Taxonomy (NCBI): domain Eukaryota; kingdom Metazoa; phylum Mollusca; class Cephalopoda; order Sepiida; family Sepiolidae; genus Euprymna; species Euprymna scolopes. Next base: position 183,485,823 of record NC_136482.1, read on the forward strand.
AAAACTGGCTTGGATTCTCTAGTTACACAGATGCAGCTGGCAGCACAACTCATAGCTTCTCTATATCTCACTCTATCACAAATGGTTACGTCTCCAACCTGTTTCTCTGACCAGCAAGAACAACACACATCACTTCTAGATCTGTTTTTGACCACAGTTCCCGATGATTGTATAATGAATGCCGACAGTCCATTTCGGAACGCTGATCATGCAGGGATAATGGTTGAAATCGCCCTAAACTATAGAGCCAAAACTGAAGAGCCAGTGCTCAAAACGAGATATTATAAAAAGGCTGACTGGGAAGCCATCAGAGATCTTATCAGAGATGCCCCATGGGGAAATATTTTTTCTCTTCCTGCTGAACAGTGTGCAAATGAGACCACTGAATGATTCAAAACTGCAATTGAAGCACATGTTCCCATGCGGAAATTTTATAGCAAGCCCCACTCTCCTCAATGGTTTACTTGTGCAACTGCCATTGCTCAAAGGCAGCATGCATATCGCAGATTTAACCGACATAAGTCCAGTTCAAACAGACAGAAGTATATAGAAGCTACAAGTAACGTTAAGAAAGAAATAGCAACAGCTAAGAGAGAATTTACTGAAACCACTAAAAAATGCATCGAAGCACAAAAATTAGGAACTGGTGACTTCTGGAAAATCTATAACAGTGTAGTAAACAATGAGCAATCAACAATTCCCCCACTAACCAACAATCACGAGGTTGTTTGCTCAGCAACCGAGAAGACTAACATGCTTGCCATTCGGTTTGCTTCAAACTCCACACTGGACCCTTTCAACCAACCCTTATCTGACTTTCCTATGCAGACAGATGCCACACTAGACGATCTGAAAATCACCCCTGCTCAGGAGCATGCTTAAAAAAACCTTGACACTTCAAAAGCATGTGGACCCGATCTCATCCCAGCTGTTTTATTAAAAAAGTGCTCGGCTGAAGTAGCTCCAGTTCTCTCCAAACTCTACAACAAATGCCTTAATGAATCTTGCTTTCTGATCTGTTGGAAAACTGCTTCTGTGGTACCAGTTTTCAAGAATTCTGGCGAAAGAACTGGCCCATTATCGCCCCATTAGCCTCTTCCCATTTTTTTGCCAAAATATTTGAGACCTTAATTAACCATGCTCTAGTCCATCACCTTACAGATGCTAAACTTCTGACTGACCAACAATATGGATTTAGACAAGCCCATTCCACAGCAGACATCCTAACTGTAATCTCTGAACATATACAGGGTGTTCCAAAAGTCTTGGGCACATTTCAAGTCCTCTTATCTGCTTAATGTGCCCAAGACTTTTGGAACACCCTGTATATCATTCACTGGACAAAGCGGCGGAAGTCACAGCGGTAGCTCTAGATATATCTAAGACTTTTCACAGGGTATGGCATAAGGGTCTCCTCAGGAAAATTAAATCCTACAGTATCACTGGTAGAATACTTAACATAATACTTAAAATAATTAAATCCTTCTTAGAAAAGAGAAAAATCCAGGTTGTCCTCGACGGTCGTACATCTAAACAATATGATCTAAACAATATGATCTAAATGCGGGAGTGCCCCAAGGGTCTATCCTTGGATCTCTATTGTTCCTAATATTCATAAATGACCTCTCCGACAAAATTGTGTGGTATATATGCTGATGACACCACACTCTATAACAGGCACGACAGGAAAACAAATGAACACATATCTGAAGAAATCGCAGAAACACTAGAGGATGACCTCCAATCTGTAGTGGAATGAGGACAAAAATGGACGGTCACGTTCAATGCCGCCAAGACTAAACTAGTATCCTTAAATAATTACAAGAAACCTTCTCTACCACCAATAGCAATGGCCAACAACTCTTTATCTGAGTACATCTTTCAAACTCCTTGGCCTAACGTTTACAGGAAACATGAGTTGGAACAATTACATTGAAAGCATTGCCAGGGCCGTCGCGAAGAAGGTAAGCTCTCTACCGTGCTAGAAAACTACTAACACCCGAAAGTATCCTGTACCTCTATAAGGCCACCATTCGCCCATGTATGGAGTATTGTCATATTTGGGCTGGTGCATCTGCTACTAGTCTCTTGTTCCTAGACAAGGTTCAAAAGAGTTGCCAATCTGATAGGCCCTGAACTGGCATTTAAGCTTCAGCTTCTGTCTCATTGACGAAATATTGCATCCCTCTGCCTGTTCTACAAATATTTTAATGGTGAATGCTCTGACGAACTGCAAGCACTTGTGCCCACATGACGTAAACACCCTCAACAAACCCGACAGGCAGCTAAATCCAACCCCCACACAGATCCCGAGTTGTAAAAGATCATTCTACTCCAGTTGTTTTTTGCCCAGGACCGCTAGACTTTGAAATTCCATTCCAGGTCCCTGCTTCCCCAATTGTACTGATGTGCAGAAGTTCAAGTGTAACGTGAACAGACATCTTGCTGCCCAAATCTCTACATAGTACCCCAGTAGTTGTTGCCCCTGATAGTAGCCCCTACACCAAAGTGGCAATGTACCTTGTTTGGGGTGAAAATGTAATAAAATGGGAAAAGTATACAGTACTAAATTCCGTTGACATGGGCAGATAACTTTTTCGGCAAGTTTATGAAATGGCCCCAAAACCCTTATTTCGGGCTTTTTGTGTGACTCGGCGTTGTTCATTACGAATCATATATAGATGAGGACAATCTAGGGACTCGCACCTTTCAGGGAAAAAAAATTTTTTCATTTGGTGCATCCGTTTGAAAGTTTTATTGGTATATAGGCACACGCACACAAATAAACATTTAGAATTTTATTAATAGTATAGATTATATTGTATCTGATGTAGTACTGATTTCAAATTAATAATTTGGGTGCCATCAGCTAGGATTGAAACCAAAATATTTAACGCTTCAACTATTTGAGCTATAAGAAAGTTATAAAATTAAGCCAATTTTAGCTATGGTTAGTTTACACATGCACAAACTAATAGAAATGTCAAGGTTAAATGAACATTTTGCATTTTAAATTGCCAACTTCTGTACGTGTTATTTATCCATTCAAATAAAGAATTTACTCATTATAACCCATCCTTGGTGTATGATTACTATTATTATTATTTCCTGTTAATTTCAGTATTATGTGACTAGCAGTTAGCGGTTAAATATTTACACACTGACAGACACATACATCTACTCTTATTTAAATAAAATAGAATTTTTCCCCACTCTTTATCTGTGCCTTAATCAAAGCATGGATTCCATGAACAAAGCTTCTTTCTTGGAGCTGCACGCCTGTGGAACTCTGTTCCATTTGCCTGCTTCCCACCTGACTACAACCTGGATGTCTTCAAGTCCAACATAAACAAATTCCTGATGAACCGCCCCCTTAAGTAGACACTTCATTAAATCTCCACACTAACGTGCTATATTTGCAATAACCCTTATCCCTGAGTGGCTTATGGGCCTTGATAAGTGGTGATCACCGTGTAAAAAAAAAAATAAATAAATAAATAAAAAAAATTTATAAGTTTTAAAGGAAACTTGTATGAATACTTGTATGGAATACTTAGTCCATGTATTGCATCTGAAAGGTAAAAAAAAAAAAATTTATAAGTAAATTTTTAAAAACCGATTTTATTTTAAAGTAGGTTTGTTTGGAGCAATTATTTAATTTCTGAAAGTAATTAATGTAAATGATTTAAAAAAAAAAAAAAAAAAGAAACATGGTTGGGTGTTTATTTTAGTTTTTTTCATATTATGAGTATTGAGATCGGACAATAAGATTTGCATTTAAGAACGAATCATCACTCACCAGCTACATAAGAAATTAATGAAAAGAAATTAACACTAGTTCACATGTGCTCGAATCTAGTATAGATTTATCAGATGTCTTGCTACTTAGGTGTGCTACTTAGGTGTGACTTGAAAATCTTAGAAGATAACATGCATATAATGTTAGGTTATGTACATACTTCGAAGAGTTAAATCTTACCACAAGCTTGAAAATAAAATTTCATCGTCCACTATGATTTTGGTCTTAGAAGTCTATTGTTTTGTCGTCATCATTGTTATTTTGCAGATTATATTGAAGGTATCTTCATGGCTGGATAAGTATATGACCCTGTACAACCTGTACAGTTCTTCATTCGCTGGAGCAGTACACCTTTCTGGTGCCAAAAAGATTTTTCTGTAAAGTTGTAATGTGTTTGTTGCCATTGTTTATTATTTCTATCCAAAAATGGTTCAGATCCATTTCTTATGTAGTTTTTTGTGCTATATTCAAAATAAAGCAAAAGTACCTGTTATTTCTGATCAGTTTGGATTAAACAAAACTTTCTCTTCAAAAGAAAAGCAACAAAATAGTGTCGTTCTTCCCCCCTCTCCCCTCTTCCTCTGTTTTTCTTTCTGTTCCTTGTAATGGTCTTTATGCAGATCTTGTTCAATGTTCTGCTTATAACAATCAGCTTGGCTTGTTGATTTTCCTTCCACTTCCGTATCTTTCATATCGGCATCTTTCTTCGGTACCAAATAGTCTGCATGAACCAATTTGTGCGTTGTTAATGAATCGCTATATAAGAATGTTTAGTTCTTCGATATTCATTCACATCTGGAGCCATTTAACTTTTCTGGAAAGGAAAAAAAATCAATACATTCTTGAAAGTTGTTGAGATTTGCACAATGCATTTTGAAAAGCGTTGAAGCTACATCGGATCTGTCAACGTTATTGTTATTCGATAGAATAATGAGATTGAATCTTAAGTATTTTCATAAAACGATAGGAATTAAATCTGAGGTTTTAAAGAATTTCTTTCTGAATAATTCTTGGCCTCTTTGTTTAAGTCTTAATCGGAAGTGCAGGAGTTTTTAAAAATAGATAATTTGGTTCATTTTTTCGGTGCGCCCCCCACCCCACTTAAGTCACACGGCATGTTTGCCTCGAGACGCAAAGGGACAACTATAAATTTAGAGCCACGTGTATAGAGAGCATCCTAAGTGAGGAGTTCTGCAGTGAGATGTTTGTTCATATTACATTTAAGTTTCAGCACGTTGGTACAGTTAGTGGAGAAGAAAGAATTCCAAATGTTAGCAGTTTGAGGGAAGAGTGGAAAGTCCTCTGGCATTTGGCGACTTCTGAAATGGATCGAATTTTGCTGATGGTTGATTGTTTTTTACGTCATGGGGCACTAGAGCAGCAAGTTTGTCAGTATATTCCATTGTAGTACTTCTAAAACGAACATGGAGATGCAACATTGCAGTGATGGGACAGGGGCTAGAGCTTTGTGAACATTGAGGAACCTATTAGATTACAAGAATTTTTTTTATTTTGTACAAGAGTGAGAAGTTAGCAGTTGAGGCACCAGCCCAGATGTGGAAACAATCTGTGGATGTTGACTTTATAGAGATATTCATGTATTTGTTCCAATTCCTGTTACCTGTGAATGTTAGATCAAAGAGTTTGAATGTTAGCTTATCAGGTAGGATGCTATTTGCCATGGCAATTGGTGGTTGAAGAGGTTTCTTATAATTGTTAAAGGAAAGGAGCTTTGTCTCAGTAGCATTAAATGTTACCATCTATTTGTGTCACCCATTCAATCAAAACAAGAGCAGCGAGCGCGGACTAGTTATGTAATAACTGTGATAAGGAATCTTGCTCAGAATTCAGTTTTTTCCACATCTACTTCATGGTTATAAATAATTTACTTTATAATTGGGGGGAAAAAAGGCATAATTGTTTGTAAACCTGTTTTACATGCAAAGGTTGAGTATATTTTTATTTGTATTTATGTAATAAAGAATTAAGCCTTGCTTTGTTTCTGTTTGTTAAATCTTGAATGTTGCTATTAAGATTATCTTTCTCCTTTTTTAATCTTGAGGAAGGTGGAGGAGCGTAGGTTATTAAACTAAATTTAAACAAGTATTTATTCCAGCAACATAAAAATCTTGCGTTCTGGTTACAATGAAATCGCTGAAGACGTTTTTTTATAGCACTTAGGTTTTTGAAGCATTTCTCATGCAGAAAGTTGTAGAGATGCTTGAAAAAGTGGTAGTCAGTAGATGAGAGGTCTGGAGAGTATGGTGGATGAGGCAGTTTCTTAACCCAATTTGTTCAACTTCTGCAGAGTTGGTTTAGCAACGTGTGGAGAAGAATTGGGCCTTTTTTGCTGGGTGGTGTTGTCGAAGTTTGATACATTTCATCCATTTGTTGATAGTACTTCACCGCCATAATAGTTTTGCCTGCATTAAAAAAAAAAAAAAAAAAAAAAAAAAAACTAATGGAGACTGGTTGCAAACCAAACAGTTAGCATGACCTTCTTTTGGTGCAACTCTGGCTTCAGGAAGTGACGTGGAGCTTCGTTTGCATCTAACCACTGAGCTGAGCATCACCGGTTGTTGTAAAGAACTTGCTTTTCATTGCAAGTCACAACTCCATCAAGAAACAAGTTCTTGTTGCATAAAAGAAGGGAAGATGATCCTTCATAACGTTTCTTTTTGTGGTTGTTAAATTTGTGAGGCATCCCTTTAACTTTTGTCTTCTAATCTCTTACAGGTGGTTGAAAATTGTTTTATACGTTAATCTAATTCAGAAGCAAGTTCTGGAACAGTTGTGTGTGGATTGGCTTCAATTTGGGCTCTTAATTGATTGTTGTCAACATCCGATGGCTAATCATTTTTATTTTTTTTTAATTTTTATTTATTTTTTAATTCAATTTTCACCCCAAACAAGGCACAGTGCCACTTTGAAGCAGGGGGCTACTATCAAGGACTTAATTTGCAGGGGCATTATGAAGGGAGATGAGTAGAAAGATGTTTGTTCACATTTCACTTGAACTTCTGCATATCAGTACATTTGGGAAAGCAGAATCCCGGAAGGGAGTTCCAAAGACCTGCAGTTCTGGGGAAGAAACTATTGGAGTAAAAGGCTTTCTTGCACCTAGGGATATCTACTGTAAAGGGATGAGACTTAGTAGCTTGTCGGGTTTGTCAGAGGTAGTTACGTCGAGGAGGTACAAGTGTTTGCAGTTCGTCAGAGCATTCACCATTAAAGTATTTGTAGAACAGGCAGAGGGATGCAATATCTCGTCGATGGGACAGAGGCTGAAGCCTAGATGACAGTTCAGGACCTATCAGTTTGGCGACTCTCTTTTGAACCCTGTCCAGGAGCGAAAGACAAGCAGCAGATGCACCAGCCCAGATGTGACAGCAGTACTCCATACATGGGTGAATGGTGGCCTTATAGAGGTATAGGATACTTTCAGGAGTAAGTAGTTTTCTAGCACAGTAAAGGGAGCCAACCTTCCTTGCAGCAGCCTTGGCAATGCTCTCAATGTATCTATTCCAGTTCATATCCCTATAAACGTTAGGCTAAGGAGTTTAAAAGAAGTACTTTTGGGCAATGTGTTCTTGGCCATTGCTATTGGTTGTAGAGAAGGTTTCTTGTAGTTATTGAAGGAAACAAGCTTAGTCTTAGCAGCATTGAATGTGACCATCCATTTTGTCCCCATTCCACTACAGATTTGAGGTCATGCTCTAGTGTTTCTGCCATTTCCTTGGATATGTGTTCATGTTTTCCCCTCATATCTGTTATAGAGAGTGGTGTCATCGGCAAATATACCCATCTCCGAAACAATTTCAGCAGGGAGGTCATTTATGAATATCAGGAATGATAGAGGTCCAAGGATAGGCCCCTGACGAACTCCCGCATTTATGTCATGTTGTTTGGTTGTACGACTGTCGAGGATTTTTCTCTTACTTAAGGATTTAATTACATTATGAATTCTTTTAGTGATTCCATATGATCTAATTTTCCTTAGAAGACCATCGTGCCATACCCTGTCAAAAGCCTTAGATATATCAAGGGCTACCACTCTACCCTCCCCTGTTTTGTCCAGTGAACAGTATATACGTTCAGAAACTACAGTTAAGATATCTGCTGTTGAACGGGCTTGCCTGAATCCATATTGTTTGTCAGTCAGGAGTTTAGCAGCTGTTACGTGCTAGACTAGGGCTCGATTAACTAAGGACTCAAATATTTTGGCGAAAAGCGGAAGGAGGCTAATGGGGCGATAATTTAGTGGGTCAGTTCTTTCACCAGAATTCTTGAATACTGGTACCACAGAAGCGGTTTTCCAGTAGTCGGAAAAGCAACATTCGTTAAGGCATTTATTGTAAAGTTTGGAGAAAACTGGAGCAACCTCGGCAGAGCATTTTTTTAATAGCACAGCCGGGATGAGATCTGGTCCACATGCTTTAGAGGTGTCTAGGTTTTTTATAATAGCATGTACCTGAGAAGGGGTGATTTTCAAATCGTCTAGTGTGGTGTCTGTACGCAAAGAAAAGTCAGGGAGGGAGTGGTGTACCGGGTCCAGTGTGGAGTTCGAGGCAAACTGACTGCCAAGCAGATTAGCCTTGTCAGTTGCCATGCAAGCAACCTCATGATTGTTCGATAGTGGGGGAATAGTTGACTGCCCATTATTTACTACGCTGTTGTAGATTTTCCAAAAATCCCGGGTTCCTAATTTCTGTGCTTCGATGCGTTTTCTGGTGGCTTCAGAGTAATCTGTCTTAGCTGTCTCTATCACTCTCTTACAATTATTTCTAGCTTCTATATACTTCTGTTTATTTGAGCTGGACTTATGTTGGTTGAATCTGCGAAACACATGCTGCCTTTGACAAATGGCAGCTGCACAAGCAGAAGTAAACCATTGGGGAGAGTGGGGCTTGTTATAGAATTTCCGAGTAGGAACATGTGCTTCAATCGCAGTTTCGAACCATTCAGTGGTCTCATTTGCACACTGTTCAAATATTTTGCCATGGGGCATCTCTGAGTTCCCTGATGGCTTCCCAATCAGCCTTTTTGTAATACCTCGTTGTTTTGAGTAGTGGGTTTTCAGTTTTAGGGCGAGAATTTAGGCTGATTTCTACAGCGTGATCAGCATTTCCAAGTGGGCTGTGGGCATTTGTTGTACAATCATCAGGAACCGTTGTCAGAAAGATCTAGAAGTGAGGCATGTTGATCTTGTTGGTCTGGGGAAACATGTCCGAAATGTAACCATCTGAGATAGGGAATGGGATATAGAGAAGCTATGTGTTGTGCTACCAGCTACTACGTCTGTGTAATTAGAGAATACTAGCCAGTTACTGTCGTGGACATTGAAGTCACCAAATACATGTACTTGTGCGCTAGTATCGAGGGAGAGTGCTATATCTATGCTGTCTGAGACTTTGTTTATTAGGGTACAGTCTTGGGTTGAGGGAGAGCGGTAGAGAAAATACAAGTAGCTAATATTGTGTTGCATATTTAGTCTGAAGCACATAAAGGCCTGGTCGTCTGATTCTAGTTTTATTTCTCTAGTCAGGGGGAGGGTGTTAAGAATATAGACTCCAAGCCCATGCATATGTCTGTCAGAGTCCTTACGGTAGAGTGGGAGATAACCAGGCATGTTAAAGTGGTTAGAGAGAATGGAGGAGTGAAGGTTAGTTTCACTTAATGCTAAGATATCCGGGGTAGTTTAATCATTATACTAATCTTCTTCAAAACTCTTATCGCCGCCACAAGATCTTTTTAAACGATTGTGCTGTGCGTTTGGTAGTGGTTCCTGAGCCAAATGCTTCATTGATATCACAAGCTGTTTCAGCAGCTTTCCGGCCTGGATTGAATTGAAATAAGAAAATTGTGTAAATTTACCTTTTTTCCATCTTGTATCCAGTGTTCTGAAAGGACAGTTTTAAAATGATTGTAATTTAAGAGGTTAGAGAAAATACATTTTAAAATCAAAATTAAAAATTCTGCAAGAACTTTCTTAACCTAATAGTGGGGAAATTGTTGATAGCCGTAGCTAAAGGAATGTTTTTTGTGAAAGTTTGGCCAGGTATAATCATAGATTGAAGCTCAGACAAGTACTTGCCATGAAAATGATAGAAGAGATGTTGCAAGTCTGTCTATCTGGGCAAAGAGATTACAGGAAGAAAAGGGTATCACCTACTAGGTTCTGAAGTCGGTTTTGAACTTTGTTTAATGGTTAAAAAAATTATATAAATTGATCAAAAAATCAAACTTAGATTTTCATTAATTAAATTTTTTTTCAGTATTTCGAAAAACAAACCCAATCTCTGTAGCTGTCACCCTTGAATTTTAACATTCTAAAACTCAAACAAACAAAATCAACGAAGGCCACCAACTCCCCATATTTCCTCCTATAACACAGAACAAGCTAGGTAACATACAAATATCCTTGCATGAGGTCGCCAAGCTAATCAAGAACATAGATTCCAGTAAAGCAACTGGCCCTGATGGCATCTCAATTATAGTGTTAAAAAAGCTTCAACCAGAACTTGCTCCCATACTTACGAAACTATTTAAGCGCTGCCTTAAGGAGAAGTGCTTTCCGACTCCCTGGAAAACCTCATCAGTTTGCCCTGTATTTAAGAATTCAGGTGATAAGTCATCTCCCTCTCAGTACAGACCTATAAGTCTCCTGTGTTGTTATGAGTAAGTTGCTGGAATCCATATTAAATAGAGAAATAGTCAACCACCTCAGCAGAAATAACCTTAGTGACACACAATATGGTTTCCGCTCTGCAAGATCTACCGCAGATGTGCTGACGGTTATATCCCACAGGATTAGTGAATCTCTTGACAAAGGCTTCCTTTCTAGGGCAATTGCTCTTGACATATCAAAGGCCTTCGACAAGGTATGGCATAAGGGTCTACTTCACAAGATTTCCAGCTACGGTATAACTGGAAATGTTTTCTCAATCATTAAATCATTTCTCTCCGATAGGCTCATAAGAGTAGTGGTAGATGGACAAAAATCGGAGGCCTGCAATATAAATGCTGAAGTCCCTCAGGGGTCAATCCTGGGCCCAACTCTCTTCCTGATCTACATCAATGACCTCCCTAAACGCATACTTAAATCATTCGTTGACATCTATGCTGATGACACGACCATCTACGGCAACACATCAAAGGCTGTAAATGACAAAGTTCTCTCTCCTCTGATCTCGAGCGCGTGGTTCAGTGGGGGAAGATGTGGCTGGTTACCTTTAATGCATCCAAAACCAAACTCCTATCCTTACATCATCAACGCTCTGATCCCCGTCTGGCATCAATTGTGATAGATGGCTCTCGTCTGGGTGAGGCCCCGTGTTTTGACAAGCTTCTGGGTTTGACCTTTACCCCTGATCTGAAATGGAACACGTACATCAAGTCTGTTGCCAAGGTCGTTGGAAAGATGGTGGGATCCTTCTACCGCTCCAGAAGATATCTCACTACTGATGCAATTCTCTATCTATATAAAAGCCAAGTACGTCCAAGGATGGAATACTGTTGCCATATCTGGGCAGGAGCTGCTAAAAACAGCCTATCCTGCCTTGACAGAATACAAAATAGACTTTGTGGCTTAGTGGGGGATGCCCTTTTCTCTACCCTGCAACCTCTCTCCCACAGAAGAGACGTTGCGAGCATATCCTTGTTTTATCGTTATTTCCATGGCAGGTGCTCGTTTGAACTCCAATCTCTGGTCCCCCCTCGCCAATCTTTCATGAAAAACACCCGTCTAGCTGAATCCACTGTGAAAAATTTCCCCCACTCTATATCTGTGCCTAAATCAAAACGCAGATTCCATGAACAAAGCTTCTTTCTTAGAACTGCACGCCTGTGGAACTGTTCTGTCTGCCTGCTTCCCACTAGACTACAACTTGGATGTCTTCAAGTCCAATGTTAACAAATTCCTAATGAACCGCCCCCTTAAGAGTAAACACTTCATCAAATCTCCACACTAACGTAATGTACTTGCAATAACCCTTACCCCTGAGTGGCTTCCGGGCCTTGATAAGTGGTGATCACTGTAAAAAAAAAAATATATATATATATATATACATATAGCAGCTCACAGATCCTATTTTTTAGTTAAAAAAAGTGCTTTATCAATTTAAGTGATTTTTGGGATATATCTTTAAGGGGATTTATCTTTATTTTCTGTATTTTTTGTTTTTTAAATCTTAAGATCTGTTTATGATTACTTCCTCTGGTAGATTCAGCCTGACGTACTTGTATGATGCAGTACATATTCAATAAATATTCTGAATATTTGAGTTGTATACTGGATCAAGTATATGTTAAAGTGATTTATTTAATTACTAATTACATAAAAATCAATCCTCTCTTTTTCTCTCTCACACACACATATATTTTATAATTATAGTTTTCTTTTTTAGGACAATATACTGTCAACACTTGTATTCACTTATTAAAGACAAATTGCTACGCCCATGCTCAAAGTAGAGCTATTGTCTTGAAGTTTGGAGGCAAAAAATGTGCCCATAAATATACTCTTTTCTCTCCTCTATAATTAAATATAAATTACTGAAGTTGTTTTGTAAAATTCTTTGTTCACTGTGATTAACATTTTCTTTTTCATATTCTTTTTGAACTATGCTCTAGAGATGATTCCCTGTTCTCAAGAAACCAGGCTGTCGTATTTTAACACATTTTATAGATCCTAAAATATTCAAACCGCAACATTTTATTCGTTTCCTAGAATAAATTTCATAATTTACTTTCAAGAATCTATCTTTTGTGTTAATACTTATCCATGATTGTGAATTGCAGTTTTGGGTGTATTCTTTGCTTTAAAACTAGGTTAATCTTTTTAAGGCTTTGAGATTTTAGGAAACCTTTTATACCAGTTAAAAATTTATCTTGTTTTGACCCGACTAATAAAGTGGAAATTGTTATTGAAAAATTGTTATATCAGATGGCACATAAATTTTGAACTTGTTAAAATGCTAACAAATGATTGTTTTTTAATTTAGACTATACTAATATGCACACTCAGCGAATAAAATGTCTTTGCTGTTTATGAATATTTAGCATGAACACATTATTGTAAACTCTTTTAATACAAAATTAATATCACCTTTGTTATTTTGCTTATATTGTTTACATGTGCACTATCAATTACTGAAAACTCTTCTTTTGATACGAAGACTAATGCGTTTATACTAAGTGGGAATCCTTATTTCCCCCACTTGACTCATGAATGTGTGTGTGAGTTTAGCACTTGTTAGAATTCCATTTTTCTCATTAAAATAGTCTGCCATCACTTCCTTTAGTCTTATTGTTGTAATCATGTGCTATGAAAGTGAAAATTATAGTAAATTAGGTAAAACAATTTTCGATTCAATATCAGTTTCGTTTTCATGCACCTTCATGTTTTTTTTTTTTTTTTTTTTTTAATTATGGTACCATTTATTTAAAGAGTAAAAATTTCTAAACAAAAAATAAAAAAAATAATTGAATGAAGCAATGCTAAAAATAGAAATTATAGGAGTTTTCAATGATATTGTAAACAAATGTAAATTTTTGTTTTCATCTTCAGTTCGTTTTTATTTTAAAGTTTATTTAGAGACTTTTAAAGAAAATTGCATAGAATCATGCGTTTCGTCTTGTTTGCATTTGATATAGGTGGATTGTACTATAATTAAATGATTCTAATAAAATTATTTTCATAACAGCATCTAAAGAGTACACACTGCTAGAATGTTTAATATTTGATCATGCCAGGCTAACAGATTAGTAATAATGATAAATGACAAAAATAAAAGTATCAAAATGGAAAATTGTTTCTTATAAAAAATAAACGCTCCATAGACCTTTTCGAACTTTGAAAGTTTTTTCTTTTTAAATATCTGCTATTTAATGTTTGCTATTTTTCAAAGTTATATCAATTAGCATCTAGTAATTAATATTTCATGACTTGTATTAAAGTTTTATCTTGAAATAAATCATTCAATTATGTTTCAATAAGGGTTAAATTTTTCAAGAAATTAAGGCACCTTTGGGATCATTAGGAAAAAATCACCAGCCAGTAACATACCTTCATGCAGACAATGCTGGATGAATATCATTAGTAAATATATGAATTCTGAGTTTTTTTTGTTTTTTTTTTCTTAACACAATGTAATACTTCTAAACAAGGAAATTATCAAACAATTTTATAGCTTTGCTAATAAGACTATATTGAACAGTTTTGTTAAAAAAAAATAATAATCCTGCCTCCAGTTTACAAAACCGTGAAACAACAAAACTTTAATTTCCTTTTTATTTTTTTAGGAAATTTTTATAGAAGATAGTTTTACACTTTGGCCAAATAATACAAAAAACTGCCAATCTGTCTATTGAAATCTTGGTAAGGAATTAAAAATGGTCTTCAGGAAATTAGATATCTGAAAAAAAAAAAAGCAAACTGTTTTTGAATTTAATATTCCCAAGAAATTTTTCATTTGAGGGGAAAACAGCTCAAGCTGGCCAGAGTAAATGCTGCATCAGTCAGACAATAAAAAAAAAACAAACAAAAAAAACTAGATATGGTGAAAATGACAATCTGTATGTTTTTGTGATGAAAATGTTATTTCAAACTTCACTATCACAGACTGTCTAGATAAAGCGTTATATAGATATGCATGGATGCATCTAAACATTTCATATTCATTCTGTATAATTCTCCTTCATAATTATTTCCTAAACTAGTTTAGAAATTACCCTGGGTCCAGTGAGGATTGAACTCATTAGCAGTAGTGTTCAGATTAACCTATCTCCTTGCTCTGACAAGTTTGTTACATTTCTCTTGTAATGTTTAAACTTTTGTTAATGTTTCTCTCTTTTATATTGAATTTTTTTAATTTTTTAGGATCTGGAACTTATTGAGGACAATTGGCAAGCTGAAGTCAAGGAATTGTTGCAGAACATTGAGCATTTGCAGCAAGAAAACAAACAATATCGACACATGCAGGATACAATGGAGGAATACAAGAAGATGGCAGTTGCTGAGGCTCTTGCAGCTTCTAAAAGTAAGAGACCAAAGAAAGCTTTTTATATGATCTTTTGACAATCATGCAGAAAGAATCTCATTGTTAACAAAACTTTATTATTCACACTTTGACTGTTCAAAGATGGTTGACACTGATCAACATTTCACTTGTTTTCTGACCCATATTTTACTTGTAAACAAATTAACTGAAACTTTTTATATATCTTTATGATGTTCACGGATTTAGAATTGATTTTTTTAAAAAAATCAATCTTGTTTTGGATCGCAAATTTTAGATAAAAATTGATTTTTCAATACTAAAAAAATATTTAATGACTATTTAAATAAACAACAATTTAAGAATATTTTTAAAACTATGTATAATCTTCAAAATATATTAAAAATTAAAAGGTGATTAGCTGCACAAATGCAATCATAGGTTTCATCAGATGCTGAGATTTATGACCAAAACTTGATTGCATTTATGTAGACATTTGTGTGTTTGAATGACGTAAACATAAAATCAAGAGCACATGATTGGCAAGAAAGTGTCAGTCATCATGTGCTGTTGAACCTATTTTTTATTCAAACAGATGTACATATGCTCTATCATCGATATTGAACATTCTCCTCATAAATAAAACAATATAACTCTCTCTCCCTCCCTCTCCCAAGGCCACAGGGGAGACAACAAAAGCAGCAAAACTAAAGCTGGTCTGGTAGGCCACTATATATGCTAATTTGGGAATATTTTATTGGTTTGAAAATATAGGTTCTTTTTTACTAATTGTCATAAATTTTTAACCATAGAATAGTATTATAATCTTCAAAAAGCCTGCAAATTTTCATGTTTTGTCCCATAGAACTAAAGATGAGCATTTCAATATTCAATTCGCTATTCGGGTGTATATGTATTTATACATATACATACACAAACACATACACACCATTTTTCTTTGGCAATTTTTTAGGTGCATAATCTTGGCGGCTATTGATCAGAATTTAACAAGGTTCGTTGAAAATTTAATAGCCCACTACACAATTCAGGTTATGTGACGTGTGCCATTAAGTCGCACATTGTTTAAACAAGTGGGGGATCATTTTTTATATTTTAAACTTAAAATGAGCACCCACTTTATGGTCACCTTGGGTAAACACCTTGGGTATTTATTTTACGTTAAAATAATATAGAAAAGTGATCTTCCACTTTTTAAAACTATAATTTATATCATTGAAATTACTTGTTTCCTGGGATTTTAACTGTTATGTTTTCAGCACCCTAGAAAACCTATAATAATTGTAATTTTAACGGATTTTTTGTGGGTGGAAAGATACTGCCCCTTTACTAATATTTCTATCATTTGTTTTCCTAGTTTAGCATATGAATTAAAAAATATATTTCTCCAAAACCTCTGACCTTGATGGAGGGAAGACAAAAACTTGCTGTTATGGTTTCAAATGATCTGAAATAACAGCAATGGGAGACTCGATTCCAAGTATTTCTCGTCTATATATATATATATATATATATATAAAAGACAAAATGTGTGTGACCATTTCATGTATGTCTCGCAAAGGCTTTTTTCGCACATGGTCCCGGGGGGCATTACGATCGCTTAGAACTATTTATATACCCCCTAGATAATATCTAGGATTTGGGAACGCAGGTCGCCTCTAAATTTCGTTGACTTTTATGAGATTCGCGCTATTTCGCTCTGTCGTCTGTTTGTCCTGCTTTTTAGTATGAATAAAGTGAAACTAAATTCAAACGGTGTCTTCTTGGCATCGTGCTGGGAAACGTCCAGAAGCAATCAGCATTGATCAAGGTGGGGCCAAACTCCTTATATCAGACAGTTGCTATTCAATCTGAACAATGGGGAGCTGATTTCATTTCATTAATGAGGTCAAATAGAAGCAGCAGAGTTAACTTTTATTGCAGCAACTTCAATAAATAAATTCAAACGTGTTTCCGTTGTATGTCGTGATGGCCCAGTGGTTAACGTCGCACGTTTTTTTTTTTTCTTCTTCTTCTCCACACTTTAATTTTCAACTTTGCCTCAAGGGTTCGGGTTCGATCCTCATACTCACCTACCAAAACTTTTTTTATTATTTTACCCCCCCCCCCCATGTTTTGATTTACCCAAAACCACACACACCTCCAAACACCCGGGCAACGCCAGGTACCCCCCGCTAGTCTATATATATATATATATATATAAAAGCGAAAATGTGTTTGTATGTATGTGTGTGTTTGTGTGTCCACTAAAAACTTTTGACATACAGAACAAAGATTCACAAACTGTATCATATTGAAGCTCCATCCTTCGCTCAAAAAATATCGAAAAATTGGCCAAAAACGTTCATTTTTTTTTTTTTTTTTTTTTCACCCTGAAATCGACAATTTTCGACAGGGGGGTGTCAACAAAAACGGTCTTCTTGTGACGACGACCGGTTCTACGCATGCGTCAGATGACGTCATGACCTGATTTACTTTAAATAGTTGAAAAACTGACTAAATTTCATGTATGTCGCGTTAGCTCAGTTGATTAGCGCGTTGGTTCATTATCTAAACGTTTTGGGTTCGAATTGTGGTGTGAAATGTCTTTTTTTTTTTCTTTTTTTTTTTTTTTTTAAATCTAAATATTG
Organism: Euprymna scolopes; assembly: GCF_053919585.1. Lineage (NCBI taxonomy): Eukaryota > Metazoa > Mollusca > Cephalopoda > Sepiida > Sepiolidae > Euprymna > Euprymna scolopes. The sequence goes on from NC_136482.1 coordinate 183,503,267, forward strand.
AACCAGTGTTATTCAAGCCATTTTTCACGTAACGATCGTTTTACTGTTTTTTTTTTTGTTTTTTTTTACTTCGCTTATCCACCCCCAACCACACACCCAAAAACACCCGGATATCCACCTTTTTTTTTTTTTATTTTAATATCGAAACAGGCTTATTTAAGCCATTTTTCATGTTCATTTTTCTGCTTTCATCGTTCTTTTGCCTTGCGTTATTTTTTTTTTATTATTTTTTTTTTTTTTCGATGTTTTAATTTCCGATGTTTTGATTACCAATCCGCTTAAGTTTTAACATTGTTTTCTTATTTTACTTCGCTTATAACAAACAAACCTGGTCATTGACGTCATCGTCGTCGTAACACTCAACGACTTCCGTGCGCGCACCTGTCAATTTGATTCTTAAATAAATTCAAACATCTTTCAGTAACTCATTCTGGCTTGCCGATTTTATTTTTTTTATTTTCAAACTTCGCCTCAGGGGTTCAGGTTCGATCCCCCCCCCCCACTAGTATATAAATATAAAAGCAAAAAGGTATTTGTTTCTGTATGCCTACAAAAGGCTTTTTTCAGAGAAGCGCTCGGTCGGTTCACAACTTAAAACTTTTTATTTCACATATAAATTGTAATATCTCAGTTAACAACGGAGCTCGCCTGTCTATTTAATTTGCTCGACTTTGGGAAGATAAATATTCAACATTTGTCGCTCGCCGCATGTGGGTTAGTTTTTTTCCTATAACATCTTGGGAAAATAAAAATAAAAAACGTTCCCGCAGTAAATGAAATACTATCCCGCAGTCAAACTTGACCTCATTAAGTCATTAAAACGTGCACCTGCCAAATCTAAGTAATTAAATAAATTCAAACGTGTTTCTGTTAGCATCTTGTGGTGGCCCAATGGTTAAAACCGTCACTTTTTTTTTTTTTTTTCACACTTTAATTTCCAACTTCGCCTCAAGGGTTCAGGTTCGGGTTCGATCCTCATACTTACCTACCAAAACATTTTTTTTTTATTTGAGTTTCGGAGTTTTGATTTACCCAAAACCACACAGCTCCAAACACCCGGGCAACGCCGGGTACCCCTCGCTAGTATATATATAAAAGTGAAAATGTGTGTGTTTTTGTGCTTGTATGTATGTCTGCAAAATCTTTCGCCACGAGTCACGGATTTTCGTGAGATTGGTATCATTTTAAAGCTCGATCCTCCACCTGACAAATATTGAAAAATTGGCCAAAAACATTAATTTCTTCACCCTAAAATCATTAGTTTTGTACAGGGAAGGGTCAGCAAAAACCGTCCTCTCATGACAAGTTCGCTTCTACGCATGCGCAAATGACGTTGGAACATGATTTAGTTTACCGACCTAATTTTGTCAACGTTAACTTAGCTCAGTTCATTAAAGCGCGGCCTCATTATCTAAAGGTTTTGGATTCGAATCATGGTGCGAGATATCATTTTTTTTTTTTTTTTTTTTTTTCTTTTTCTCGATTTTTAAAGGTTTGATATTGAAACAGGGTTATTTAAGCCATTTTTCACATCCAATGTTTTTTTGGTTTTTATTTTTCAGCTTTTTTAAAGAAGTTTAACATTCGTTTTTCTGTTTTCTTTTTCGTTTTTTTTTTTCTATCACATTCGCGTTTTCTTTTTTTGTTTTTCTGATTTTTACATTTAACATAGTTTGTTTGCCTTACGTTAGTTTTTTGGGGTGCTTTTTTCGATTTTTTTAAGTTTTAAAATTTTAATATTTAATATTTAAATATATTTACTTCGCTTATTCTTATGTTTGGATTACCCCCCACCCCAGCCCGAGCACACAAACCTCTAAACACCCGGGAAATGCTGGGTACCCCCGCTAGTATAAAATAAATGTTAAAACTTTAAAAAAATTGAAAAAAAAGAACACACAAAAATACTAACATAAGGCAAATGAACGATGTTACATGTAAAAATCGGAAAAACAAAAAAAGAAACCGCAAATGTGATGGAAAAAGAAAACGCCAATGTGATGGAAAAAGAAAACAGAAAAACGAACGTTAAAACTTCTTTAAAACAAACAAAAAAAAACATGTGAAAAATGGCTTCCGGGTGTTTAGAGGTGTGTGTGCTCGGGCGGGTAGGAGGGGTAATCAAAACATAAGAATAAACGAAGTATTAAAAAAATCGAAAAAAGCACCCCAAAAAACTAACGTAAGGCAAATGAACGATGTTAAATGTAAAAATCGGAAAAACAAAACGCGAATGTGATGAAAAAAAAAAACAGGAAAACGAACGTTAAAACTACTTTTAAAAAAACTGAAAAATAAAAACAAAAAAAAACATAGAACGTGAAAAATTGCTTAAATAACCCTGCTTCAATATCAATGTAAAAAATCGAAAAAAAAGACATCTCACACCACGATTCAAATCCAAAATGTTTAGATAATGACCCAGCGCTCTAACAAACTGACCCAACACGACGTACATGAAATTGTGTCAGTTCTTCAAATATTTAAACTAAATCAGGTTGTGACGTCATCTGACGCATGCGTAAAACCAATCTCGTCATGAGAGGACGGTTTTTACTGACCACCCCCCTGTAGAAAAATGCTGATTTCAGGATGAAAGAATTAACGTTTTTGGCCAATTTTTCGATATTTGTCGGGTGAAGGATGGGGCTTTCATATGAGACCAAATTTGTGAATTTTTGTTCTGTCTATCGAAAGTTTCTAGCAGACACACAAACATACATACATACATACATTTTTGCTTTTATATATATACTAGAAAAAGTACCCGTCGTCGACTGGGTTCTAAAACAGCCTACAGAAAATGGACTCTGATTTATGAAAGTACGTTGCCCGGGTATTTGTAGGTGTATGTGTATGAGGGGGGTGGGTAATTAATAATCCTGCTTAAATATTATAAAAAAGACGATGTAAAAAAAAAAAAAATCCAAATCCAAAACTGAAAAAAAAATGGCATAAATAAACCTGTGTATAGGGGGGGGGTAAACTAAAGAATAAGCGAAGCAATACAAAAAAACGTTTGGTCGGGAGGAGGAATTGAACCCGGAAGCTTTGACGCGGAGGTGGAAACCAATGCCAATACTTAACGGTCTCGACCACGAGTGAGAGTAATTGATTAACGTGTTAAGTTAAAGCTTATAAAGCTAAAAGAGGTTTGATTGACAGGACGACGCTAAATGAGGTCATTGCGGGATCATTATTTGGGATGGAACCCGAAGCCCTGAGGCGAAGTTTAAAAATAAAATCGGCCAGCCAGATGTTTGAAAGGCGTCGAGCGTTACGATGATGACGATGTAAGCGAAGTAAGAAAAGAAAACGTTTTAATTAAGCGGGGGGGGTAATCAAAACATAAAAAAAAAAAACACAAAAAAATCTAATGTAAAGCAAACGAACGCGTGAAAAATGGCTTAAATAAGCCTGTTTCGATATTAAAATTTAAAAAATCGGTGCATACCCGGGTGTCGCTAAGAATAAGCGAAGTAAAAAAGAAAAAAACCAGAAAAACGAACGTTACGTGAAAAATGGCTTAAATAATACAGGGTTCAATATTTAAATTTAAAAAATCGAAAAAAAAAAAAAAATCTCACACCACGATTCGAACCCAAAACGTTTAGATAATGAACAAACAGGCTAACCAACTGCGCTAAAGCGACGGAGATGAAATGTTTGGTTTTTCAACTATTTAAAGTAAATCAGGTCATGGTGTCATCTGACGCATGCGTAAAATCGGGATCGTTATGAGAAACCCGTTTTTGTTGATCCCCCGTAGAAAATTGTCGATTTCGGGGTGAAAAAGTTAACATTTTTGGCCAATTTTTCTATATTTTTCAAGCGAAGGATGGGGCTTCGATATGATACCAAGTTTTGTGAATTTTCGTCGCATGTGTTGAAAGTTTTTAGCAGACACACAAACATACACACATACACACACATTTTCGCTTTTATATATATATATATATATATATATATATATATATATATATATATATTTACTTCGCTTATTCTTATGTTTTGATTAACACCCCCTCCCCCTGCCCGAGCACACACCTCTAAACACCCGGGCAATGCTGGGTACCCTCCGCTAGTGTATTATATTTCCTCACTTTGGTTTTCATACATAAAGTAAATTTCACTGTGTATAAGGACTATTTGATACTGGAGATATTCATAATCGTATCCTATTTCCAAAAGAGGGGAGATATAACATATGAAAAATATTTGGAATCAAGTTTTCCCTTGCTGTTATTTCACATTTGAAACGATAGCAAGTTTTAGTCTTCTCTCCATCTAGACCAGAGGTTTTGAAGGGAGATATATATATATATGATGAGAATAATGGAAATAGTATTCCGACAAAATAGAAATAAAAAGGAACAAACAGTTGTGTTCATCAATGCTTTGTCTCTATTTATATAATTGTTGTATAGATTGGTTTCTTAGATGTAAATCAAATGAAACCATTATTATTAAAGAGTCTTCAATGAAGGAAAGAGCAGGTATATAGGCTGTTTATTATATAAACATTATTGGTTATGTATGTGCATACATATAGTCCCTATTTAAAGAGACCCACCTCGTCAGACCAAAGAAAGAAACTTAAGGAAACGTTTCAATAGGTTTCCTTCTTTGGTCTGACGAGGTGGATCTCTTTAAATAGGGACTATATTGAAACATGTATGCACATATGTAACCAATAATGTTTGTATAACACACACGCACACACACACACGCGTTATTTAGCCAAATTTCACAAATTTATTTCTACCCAATAAGGCCTTTTTAAATGAATGAAGTAATCAAAAGTTTTTGCTAGACTAAAAAAAAGAAAAAAAAACTGCAGTTTTATTTTTACTGAAGTGAGGGGAGAGGGAGTAGTCTGAGATGAGGACAGAGGGTAAAGAGGAACAAATATTACAATACCACCTAAAGAGTGGGATATCAAACGTTCACCTACACACCTTGGCTCTATATATATATATATAATGTTATGCCTGAGACTCTGTGGGATGTTCCAGCTAACCTATGAAATTGCTCATATGCACTGCACAATTTGATCACCTCTGCCAGTCCAATTCCTCGTGTGTATTTTTATTGTGGCACTTATTCTGCCCAACATGTCGGAGTTGAAAAGCAAAGTTTTCAGCACTTCCTTAAAACGATTCACTGACCCATCCTGGTGGTTTCTATAAGAATTGGGATGGTATCAAATCCCAAGCAACATCTGCATCAGGATCCAATGGCTTCTTGCTTCCTCCTATCTGTACATCTGTTGACAATCTGCAGGAAGCAAATATCCCTTTCTTGACTGCGATGTACATGTGGGGCTTACGGATCATTTGCAACGTCCACATTCCCTTGTTACTCCAAATAATGAATTTACTGAATGACCTCTGCTATGGCCTATGTGGAAACTGACTTGCTCACTGTCCCAGCAATGCTAGTGTCAAATCAGCAAGCTGAAAACCAGATCATTTTTCATGTCCATACACTCAAATTGGAAGGAAGGTTCTTACTCTACCAGTATAATGTCAATGTAATCTGATTCTTAGAAACTGTTACTGGACTAGTGTTGCTTAACTATTAAAATTCCGCATGCAGATGTTGTATCATCTCTAGTACAGTGGACAGATTGTTAATTCAGGACATCTTGGGGTTGTACATATTATTGATCATGCAAAGGTTGCTCTTGTAATCTTGAAGTTCATTTCACAACTTACCTGAATTTCACAAAAAGGTACTCTTTAATGTGTCAGTGTGGTGTATACAGTTATTCCTAATTTTGACAATGTTGCTAAGGATGTCTTTTTTTTTTTTTTTTTTTGTCGAGGCTTTTTGAACCTGTGCCATGTTTGACTATGCCGAAACCAGCAATAAGAATAGGTCTGATAGCATCTTGGTTCAAGCTAAAATCATACCTCTATCTAAATATTAACAAAAGACTTAACTAGCATACAAAAATTAAGATGCAAGAATACTGAAGATTCTTTCTGCTTTAGCAGCCTTGAAACTCTTTAGATAAATGTCCCAGCTGAAAATATGCATCACTCCTTTAAAAGCACGGTCATAACAGTAGCACATGAAACCCTTGTTTGTACCATTCTCTTATGTGTGCAACTCTTGGCCAATGAAAACTGCAGTCTTTTGCAAACTGGAAGATTTTCACCATTACTGTTCGCATCGTATCACCAAAGTTTGCTGATAAATTTGTTTCAATCCTGGCAGTCTTGAATCTCTTTATGAGAAATTTTTACTGATTTAGTCAACATGAACAAGGCGTTTTCATAAAAAAAAAAAAATTCAAACCCACTTTAACGCTGGCAGAAACTATACTGGCCAACTCAATGTCTTCAAACAGTAAAGCAAAATGGAGAATGCACTACCACTCCACATATCTAACGTGTTTGCTAATGCAATAAAGATTTAATTTTTCTTGGCCTTCGGGACAAGATCACAGTGTAGTATCTGTTCTTCAGATGCTCCACTTCAATTTCTTGTTCTCTGTCAGTGGAGGAGAAATCCTTCACGACTGAGACAATTTTTATTTTTGTTCCTTTTCTCCACGTCAAAAAACGACCCTGGTGTCTAACTCTGTCCCGTGGGGAGGCATTGTAAATAGGAATAAAGATTAATTGTTGCTCATCTTAATGTTGGCAATGGATCACCATGCTTGATCAGCTTTTATTCAAGACTCGGTGAATTTATTGGAAGAAGTTGGATGAACTGACCCAGGATAAATGTCAGCACAAGTATGTGTGTGTGCATGTAAAAAAAAATTATTAATGAATGCATAATAGACTTAAATACTGATCTTAGAAAACTGATTTTTTTTTTTTTTTTTTAATGGTGAAAGATGAGGAAGTTAAGAATATTTCTAGTTAGAAAGTATAATGGACAATTCTTTGGATGAAATTGATCTTAGTGAAAAAAAAATAGTTGTCTAGATTTGTTTTTATTTGTTTTTAAATTGTAACAAATGATTTAATTTTGTTAACACTGTATAGTACACTTAATCTTTATGAAAATTGAAAAAATATTTTTATTTACTAGAAAGAACTGGTTAGAAAATGTAGATATAATGGACTCCCTTGGTATTAAAATATAATTTTTTTTTTTTATTGTCTCTGTTACATGATTCAAATTAAACAATTAGAATGACTTGAATAAGCGAAATTTTACTATTTTTCATGTATTAAGAGGATTATCACAGGTTCTATCTTAAAACTAATAACATTGTTAATGTTTCCAATGGCCATCTTCCATCTATTGTCTTTCCGCTACATTATAAATTGATCATAAGCCACAAACAGGTTAGGAATCTCTCTTCAATTTTGTCATGCATCTGCCCTTTCAGCAATGGTCTCTTGAAACAATGCCATTGAAGTGTTAAGGAATTTCTGCGAGGAGACGGTGCTCGATAAAGGTGATAAACTATCATGTCACTCCAGAGGATGATGTATGAAACCTAATGAGATCCATCATTAGAATTTGATCAAAGGGCATTGATGCTGCACATCCACTTAAGAAAGAAAATGAGTAAGCAATGCACAATTTAGAAAACTGTAGATAAAAACCATATGACACCTGTATAGCTAAATATCAGTACTGCTCTCTTGAACTAAATATGCACTAACAAATTTTTTTTTAAATATCAATATTCTACTTTAATACTCATTTGGATATGGATACCGTATGTATTCATATGGGAGAGAGCTTGAATGCCTACTAGACACTGTCCTCGAGTGTCTAAGGTCTCTCTGTACAGGGGTTTGTCAGAACAACCTGGCATGAGGATACTTTTTCCATAGAAGTAAACCCTGACCAAATATTCAAAATCACATAGTATTCGCTGCCCAAATAAGATCTCCTTGCTATTGCTAACCCATATTAGCTTTTACAAGGAATGGTGCACCTTCTTTTTTTTTACACAGTGGTCACCACTTATCAAGGCCCGGAAACACTCAAGGATAAAGGTTAGTGCAAGTACATTACGTTAGTGTGGAGATTTGATGAAGTGTTTACTTAAGGGGGCGGTTCATTAGGAATTTGTTAACGTTGTGATGTTACCTCAAGTAACAGCACGAAACTGGATACTCCATCAGACTAGATAAATTCTTGCCCTGGAATTCAGTAAGACCAAGAGACCAAAATAAAAGATAATACAATATATGAAAATGGTTAATTGGGGAGAGGGAAATTATGTTCTCAACTTCTTTATTAACTCAGTGTTTGAGAGATAAAGAACTTAAATGGAACATTCCAATATCTATGTATCTCATATAGACTTGAAGTGTTAGTCCCATGATATGTATTCATATGCACACAAGTAGGTTGTAGATGAAATGTTCAGCGCTCTTTTATCAATCAGAAGCTTACAGTATTAATGCTGGAGTCCCTCAGAGGTCCATCCTGGGCTCAACTTTTTTCCTGATCTACATTAATGATCTTCCAAATCACATCCTTAAATCATTCGTAGACATTTATGCTGATGATACTACCATTTATGGTAGCACATCTAAGACAGTAAATGACCAAGTTCTCTCTGATTCTCTCTCCTCTGATCTTGAGCACGTGGTACAATGGGGAAAGGAGTGGCTGGTTACTTTTAATGCATCTAAAACCAAGCTTCTCTCTTTACATCATCAACATTCTGATCCCCATCTGGCATCAATTGAAATGAATGCCTCTCGTCTTCAGGAGGCCTCAAGTTTTGACAAGCTTCTGGGCTTGACCGTTACTCCTGATCTTAAATGGAACACGTACATAAAATCTGTTGCCAAGGCTGCTGGAAAAATGGTGGGATCTTTCTATCGATCCAGTAGATATCTCACTGCTGATGCAATTCTCTATCTATATAAGAGCCAGGTACGTCCACGGATGGAATACTGTTGCCACATCTGGGCAGGAGCTGCTAGAAAGGACTTGTCCTGCCTTGATAGTTCAAAATAGACTTCGTAGCCTCGTAGATGTCCTTTTCTCTTCCCTGCAACCTCTATCTCACAGAAGAGATGTTGCGAGTTTGTCTCTGCTGTATCGTTATTTTCATGGAAAGTGTTAGACTGAAGCTCAGTCGAACAATGGTCCCCCCTCACCAAACTTTCACAAGAAACACTCGTCTAGCTGAAAATACTATCAATAATTCCCCCCACTCTTTATCTGTGCCTAAATCTAAACGTAGATTCCATGAACAAAGCTTGTTTCTTAGAACTGCGCGCCTGTGGAATTGTCTTCCGTTTTCCTGCTTTCTAGCTGACTACAGTATGGTTGTCTTCAAGTCTAACGTAAACAAGTTCTTGATGAGCCGTTCCATATAAGTTAACAAATTTACCGAATTTCCATTACTAATGATTATTATATTGTCCAGTTTCTACTGCACACTCTTTAACCCTTATCCTCTAGTGGCCTCTTGCCCTTGATAATGTGGTGATACCTGTGTAAAAAAAAAAAAAATCATACTATAACTTCTACTGATGCACTATAAGATTATTATAAAGTTGTATAGTGTAAAGACGAAGTCTAAATTGTATTGTTAATAGATACCTTATATATAAAGTAGTCTGGCAAGGCCACAGGGGAGACAAACAAAGCAGCAAAACTGAAGCTGGCCTCGAGGGCACAATATATACAAATGTCGGCAAATTTGGGCATATTTTATTGGTTTGAAAATGTTCGTTTTTTACTAATTGTCAAATTTTAACCCTAGAATGGTATTATCTTCAAAAAGTCTGCAAATTTTCATGTAGTTTCATTTCATAGAACTAAAGATATGAGCATTTCAACATTCAATTTGGCTACTAGTGTAAAATATATAAATATATATACCACTTTTTTAGCAATTTTATAAGTTCCAAATCTCTACAACTGTTGATCGATCTTGTATATGACCTTAAACTATATCCGATGGTGAGGCCCAGCTTGTGGGCTTTGGGGAGTGTGGAGCCACCCTTTGTCATTGCTCCCAGGTCCACTCTGACCCAGAGTGGTAGTACCTGTTAGGGTCCCAACTATGGGTTAAATAGAAACTGACTTGAAAAAACATTCTACTAAAAAACTTTTCTTCCAAATCACTGGATTCGGCATTAAATAACCTGAAAAGGGTTTATATGCCGTAAAACAAAACAACCAACCAACCAACCGTTGATCAGAATTTAACAAATGAAGGCTCATTGGAAAGGTAATGACCTGAATTGTGTGGTGGGTTATGGGACATTTGCCCTTAAGGTTGTGCATTAAGGGGATTACCCATCATCCAGAGCCTATTTTTGGCACTTTTTTACAGTCATAAAATGTTTCATAGTCATTTGTTTTCCTCGTTTAGTATATGAATTAAATATCTAATATTGCCCCAAAACCTCTGGCCTTGATGGAGGAGAGACTAGAACTTGCTATGGTTTCAAGTGATCTGAAATAACAGCAAGCAGACTTGATTCCAAATATTTCTCATATGTTATATCTCCCCTCTTTGACATTTCTGAATTTTTGAGATAAGGATTGGTTATTCATATTATTTGGATTCCTTGGACTACTGTTCTATATTTTACGCATCATTTCGGTCGATGTAACCTTTGGCCTTTTTGAGGTGTATCTTGTCGAACTCGAGAATTTGGACGGAATTTCAAGCGGAACCCTTTATCTATTTCATGGGGGTAGCATGCTCTTGTTCCGTCAGCCATGACAAGTAATTTGCAGTTGTATTTTTCGATCGCCCACATTGAGGATTGAACCTTCAACCTTTAGGAGAATATCACTTTTTACAATTGATTTTTCCAAGTACTCTAACCACTGCGCCATGGATCTTTTGAGATTCGCCGATAGTGCTCTAGTCTGATAATTCTTTAAAATCTAATCTTGAAATTTCATGAATTCAAGATAAATCGATGTTGCATTTGTTCAGTGTCACATTTCCGGTTTGTTTTTTAATTGGTTCTTTACTTACTTCCTTCCTTTGATGGTTTTTCCCATAAGCTGGTTCGCATCTACATCAGTATTGAACTCTTTCCTGCTTTAGACGGGCCTTTTTTCTTCCCCCTGAGAAATCAAAGAAATTTTGTAGCATTTATTTGTGGATCTCTAATATGATCCTTTTGCATTTGTTATTGCTATATTTTCTGCTCTACTCCATCCTAATCCAGAGTGCCTTTTGGGTTTTTTTTTTCTTCTCTCAGAGTTGAGGTTTTCCTTACATTAAACGACCCTCTTATCATATCTATCCCTTATGAGGAGGTGATAAGTAGATACATTTCCTATAAAAACTGAGGTTATTTGATTTCTCAGTGGCAATCCATCAACAATTACCTGGAAATTACTATACACAAGGCCATCATCTACATCTCCTTCATAAATTGTCTTTTAGCACCTTTCTTTGTTGGTGTTTACATTGAGCTTTTAAACCAACGCATTTTAGGTGAAAATTTTATGTGCTTATGTATCCTGTTGAAATTAGTATAAATTCCCAAAATTATGAAAAATGATTCAGTAGCTGTACTAGATGTATTTTTAACAAAAAAATTGTCCACAATTAGGTTCGGTTTAAAAATGACACACACTTAATTTAAATGGAGGGAGAGAAGTCAGTTTGTCGCACTGAATTGATCGCATATGTTAAAACTCAATTAGATAAATTCTATTTTTTGCTTGTAAATATTTTTTTACTGGATCATTTTTGTAATTTTTGAAATTCATACTAATTTTGCTAGGACAAGTATGTAATTGTTTCATCTAAAATGCGTTGGTTTAAAAAAAATCACCAATCTCAACAAGCACTTTTTTTTTTTTCCCCCCATGTAATTCTTTTTAAGTTTCGATTTGTTGACTACAAAAGTTTTCCATAACGTCATAATAATTATAAAGATGGATAAATGAATTTTCAAACTGTTTCCTTTGTATTGATATTCTTCACACAGGTCTGACCCTATCTGAATATTTTGTCTCTTAGTTAATAAGAGTTTTAAAAAACACATCCTCACTGTCATATAATTAACTATCATATTGGCACCATATAGCATGGTACTATTGATAAGAATATTAAAAAGCGATGGCTGTCAGATAATGTCTACTATTACTCAGTCAGGAAACTAACCACATAATTCCTTAAAACATTCATAACTTGTTGCACTATTTTCATGTTTGTTTTGTTTTAAAGTGTCATGTCAACAAAGGTAAGTTAAACAGTTGGGACATTGTGTTATGTATTTGATTTTTTTTCATTGGATCATAGTTTGATTTTTTAAAAAATTATAAAAAATGAAAAAATAATCAGAAAAATATTAAGAATTAAAACAATTGGTTTTTATGTTTGAAAATATGTAGTAATTAAATTTATTAAAGATCTCCAATCTATATCTGTTATTTCTACAGGCATCATTTTTGTTTGCCAATTATACAAGCATTACTAAAGTGTGTGGCTTTTTTTAGTTTTTGAAGCCTTTTGCACTGCGATGACAAAAAAAATGGTTATGCCAAGAAACTGCCTTTTTTTTTTTCCTCAATTGTCATGCATGACTTTGGTTTCTCTTCATTCCTGCTTTGCTTGTGTTCCTGCACAATATTCTTTTTCCGTCAAACTATTTTCTTTATTTTTGTTTTTTATCTCAAAGCTTTTAGTCAATGGGAATGGAGACGGGAATGCATCAACCTTGTCAAACTTTGAAGCTTACAAAAATAAAAGCCTGGCTTTTTATTTGACTTTTTTAGAAATTTGTCTTTTTTACATGAACTTGAGACTTGTATTTTGCATATTTTATCTAAATGCATTTGAGATTTTCAAGCATTGTTGGTAAAATTTAGAAGTTCATTTCTTGTTGATCAGGAGTAAAATATATTTTTAAAAAATACCTGAAGATGCATTCATTCAACTGTGTTCATCAAATGGAAATGATATTTCAAAATATTACATATGAACAAATCAAGATTTTTTTTAAAGACTTTTGCTGAATATTTATTCAATTGTTACAAAATAAATTTACAATGTGACAGGGATAGGATTTGAAATCATTTTAGTCATAATTTATTTTTTTCTTAACGCGAAGGCTCTGTTTTCAATTGATTTTCTTAAACTGATTGTATTGATTTATATATTTACTTTTTGATTTCATTGAAACTGAATTTTTATTCTTTTAGTCGTTTTTACAAAACAGGATTATTGCATATGTTAACAAAAATAAACAATGCTAGAACAAAATTTAAATGAATTTTTTTTTTTTTTTTAATCCTTCAGTTTTTTTTTTTTCTTTTTCTTTACTGTAGCTCTAAAAAGCAATACAAAGTTCACTAGTTTTAAGATGACATTTTATGTTGAAATAAAATAAATCTATTAAATTTTGATCTGATTTATTTAAGAATATTTGTAGTTTATTTGACTTGGTTTAAATTCTGATTGATTGTTGGTAGATGTTTTATGCCTTGAACAAAATTTATTCGGGTATCTTGCACTATTGACAATAAAACAAAAAAGTGGTAAAAGAAAACAAATATAACATGTTACCAAAGGCAAGATAAGTTACTCTTCTACCTACCTGGATAAATTTATTTTTTAACTTATTTTATCATGATGACATTTATTGGGTGAGTTTCTAAAAGTATTTTTAATTTTCGGGTGATTATTGGCACTCCCAAATGACCGCTTCATGTCTGCCATCTTTTTTGTCTTGTCCTGATTTCAGACTCAACACTACTTGTTTCAAACTGAATAAATGCTTTAAAATAAGTTTAAATACAAAACTTATCCAGGTACATAGAAAAGTAATTTATCTAAACTTTGTTAAAATTTGTTACATATTTATTTTTTGACTGCTTTTTCATTTTGTTGTCTATAATGTAAAACGCCTATTTCATTTTGATAAATGTATTGACTTGAATCTTTGATGCCTTCCAAAATGTTCAAGATCACTCTTAACCCTTTACTGCCAAATTGTACTTCCAAGTCGCTTTTCAAAACATTTCTTACTCTTATGGCTTGTCAGCCCAACTGATCTTCAAAGTACAGGTCTATGCATGGTTCAACAAGTGGATGAGGGGGTTTATGTTCGGTTATGTTAACTTCTGCTATGTGTGGGTTTCATGATTTAAAAAAAAAAAATTATTGCATAAAAAATTCTGGCAGTAAAGTGTTAAGGCTTTACTCCAGACTAAACTAAACTCCTTTTGTATTTATAATATAATTATCTATTATGAATTATAATTATGGATATAAAGAAGATTACTTCACCCGTTTTTAATGAAATTCAAATAAACATATTTTCAATATGAAAACTCCATTTTAAATCTTTGTATCAGTCAAGCAATGCAAACAAGATTTTTAATGCACACTTTTCCAGTTCTGTGAAATGGTATCTGTTTTGTCCTCATTTGAAGGAGACATCCTTCTTGACTGGAACAATTTTAATTTTTCTCACTCAGAATGCTCTTGGGAGGACTGGATATCCCCACATTAAAAACAGCCTTTTGTCTAATGTTGACCTTGTGCAGGAGGCAAATGAACAAACAAATATTTGCTTAAAATAATTCTTGGATCTTGCTCTTTGAAAATAACACATTAAAAGATGAAAACACTTTTAAGTTTGATGATTATTTTAGTTTTTATATCATATTTATTTATTCTCAGAAAGTGTTAAAAATGTAGTTAATGGAAATTATTGTTATATATATAGGGTGACCCCCCCCCCCAAAAAAAAAACAGGACATTCAATTGTTTTTCTGAGCATTTTACAGTAAACAGAAAAAAAAAGGCCAAAGACCCTAGTGTTTTGATGTGATGTTTTGAATATAATACACTAGTTATGACCAAAGTTTCATTTCATTCAGATAAAACACTAAGAAACGGGGCCTATAATTAGGCCCGGTTTCTTAGTGCTTTATCCGAATGAAATTGTTGGGGCCCGTTTTTTTTGGGGGGGGGGTCATTCTGTGTGTGTGTGTGTGTGTGTGTGTGTGTGTGCATATATAATGTTTTATCTGTTAGTTTTCATTTAATCTGTCTATTATACACTTGAGTAAATGTAACAGCTTGGATTTTCAGGATAGAATCTTCTCTCTGCACTCTACTGATCATACAGGAAATCTCTTCAAATGATTGAGAATTGAGTTTTTCTCATTGGACATAGTGTACCATTTTGTAATGACAATATTTGTTCAGAGATTTGTTAATTTCTGTATCGTGAAAGTTATAAAACCGATTTGATGAATTGGAATTTAAGCTGCTTTTGATTTTTAATGAACTTTATAATTAAGAAAGCTAACTTGCACAAGAAAGCTAAAATAATTATTTTTCAGTTTTCACTTTTAGTAAAAACATGTTTTTAAGGGGAAAATATACTTAAAAAAACAATGAAAATTTGTTTAGGCAGTAGCATTTCAAAGCTAAATGCTTCTCATCGGGAGAGAAAAGGCCACGATTATACAAATATAAGGGTAAAAAGACGCAACTAACTCTAAACATTCAGATTAGAAATAGAAATTATTTTGGCAGGGGGTAATATTGTGATAAAAAAGACAAAAAACAAAGGCTAAGAAGATATATATATAAGAAAATGAAATAAAAATTTTAAATTTATAAAAATATAAAAACATTTCAGGTTTTAAAAATAAGACAAATTTTTGTTTGGAACAACTATCCATTAACCCTCTACCTCTCTCGTCCTTGCCCTCTCTCTCTTTAAAAAAAAAAAAAAAGCTATTTCATCTCAATAAGGATGGTGCTGAAATCCTTCTGTTAATAAGGACATTAGCTACCAAAATTCTGAAGTAACTATTTTTGCTTTTCAAAAATATCAGCCCTTAAGATCATGCAAAAATTCTATTGTTCTCGTTTTTTTTTGGGGGGGGGGGTATTTTGAGTCTATGCTTTTCAGCCCTTTAGGAAATTGTTTGCAAGTCGGACAATGCAATAATTGTAGGAGGGAATGAATCATAACAAGTGTTACTCAATAGAGCTTTTAAGGATACCGTAATACTATCAGGATATTTACATTACCTTGTTCAAGTTGTGAGGCAAGGGAAACTCAAGAACATTAAGAGCATCATTATATGGAAAATTACTTGCACTGTCAATAATAAAGATTAAACAGCTTTACGTAAGTGAACCAAACTGAAGCTGAACGTAATTGGTGCACAAATATATTCATTGATAAAGGTCAAAGATGAAGATTGTTCCTAGATTGAACATGCTGATCAGTTTAGCCAAAGGTTGACTCTTACCATCAAAACAGGTTACAAAAGTGGGCAGTGGCAGAATGGATTTTATGATCAAAATTGCACAAATGTTAGATTTCTTGGTGACTGAAGGAACTCTGGAAGGAATGGATGAGTTTTACTAAACCAAAACTATTTTTATTAAGAGCGGTGTGGGTATTGATTAATTTAAGGTGATTATTAAATCATTTTAAATTGCCAAGTTTGTCACTGTCCTTTGCATAGCAAACATACCAATTTTACAATGTCCTCAACAGATAACGCAAAAATGACAAATTGGGTCACCTTATCCTTCTGTGGAAGCTGAGATCGCATTTTAATCAAGTGTCAAAAGTACTTGAAAACTATATAAGAGGTATGCCAGGAAAAAAAATGGTAGACCTTGTGTCTTTAGTTATATTATAAAAGGTTTTGTATGTCCTGTTTCAAAAGAAATTTAGGGACATTGTGAGTGGTATATATATATATATATATATATATTAGTGGTGGGATGATTAATCGGAATCGTTAATCCTAAGAATCGGGTAATTTAGGGGGAATCGCATCGTTAAAAATATAAGAGAATCGTAATGAAAGAATCATAAATCTAAGGTATTTTTAAGTTGAACTGTTTATTTGAAGTCAGATTAATGCTATCAAAAATTTATGATAAAAACGTCATAGTACTTTTCATAACATTTAATGATATACAATAATTTTATTAGAGTAACACGCCCACTGGCAACCATGAGCAAAAAAGTCTAAATTGTATCTCCGTGTGGTCCAATAAAATATTTCCAAGTGGTTGCACCAGGGCAAAATGGTTTCACTGAGGGCATGCTGGGGCCAGCAGAGACTCGCACAACATTAGTAAGGATTTAAGAAGCAAAATGACTTGTCAGAGATGCTCCCTTTGCAACCACTTGCCCTGACAGCAACCACTTAGCGACCCTCCCTGCAACCACGTGCCCTGGTTGCAACCACGTGTGTGCCTACAGTGCAACCACATGGGCCAATGACCCAAAAAAATATACAAGACCTCTGGATACAAGCTTGAAATATATTGAAACACAGCTGTTGTGTTCAACAAAATTGCATATTTTGAATTTAAATCCCCAAATAAAGTAGCCAGCTGCTGCGGCTAGACCTATCGTTCAGAATGTAACCGGGCTGAAGACAAAAAGGAACAGGATTGTATTGTATGCATCAAATTTAGGGTCTAGACATGTTCGCTTTCAGTTCCAGTTTGTACAGAGAATGCTTCCCAAAGTGATTTGTCACAAATTATTTTCTTGTTTCCAGTGGTTGTTGATTCGTCAACGACAATATCCGTGGATTCTGCCTCTGTGATTGCTTTCTATTTCGAAAGTGTCATCTTCCAAAAGGTTATCGAAACCTTCATCAACGAAGTTGAAGTCTGAATTGTCATCTAAAACCATTTCAGATTCATCTGCACTAGTGTAGTGTCACTCTCTTCAATGACCTTATTTCTCATGGCTTTTCTTTTCTTGGTTCGATCCACATTTCGTTCTTGAGCTCTTTTTGCCTCCATCTATCTCTTCCTGCTTTCCTTTCATCTTAGAATTTCCACTTTCTCTTTCTTTCACTCAAGTCTCAGTTTAGCAAGTTCTTTTTTTTTTCTTTTCTTCATTTTCTTTTGCTTTTTCCTGTCTCTTCCTCTCCGTATCCAGTTTTCTTTTTTCCTTTCTTTCCTTTTCCTCTTTTTCCTTCCTGTCATTGGTCTCAAAGTGTTCAATGAACTTGTTTCCACTTATCAATGAAGGCAGCTGTTGTACTTTCTGCTTCACAGTGCCTTTTTTGATGGTTGGCACAGTAAGCGGGTCTTCAGTAGGCCTGTTTACTGATGGGTGGTTTGATACTGAGGATTCCATGTGGGTCACGTGAACAGAGTGGCTCACAATGACCGAATGGTATTGCTTCCACAAGGAAAAGAGGCTGTCTGGGCAATCATAGCCTTCTTCAAGTCTTTTGAAATACAAGTTCAATTTTGTTTCGCCTATCTGGGCACAGATCATTGAATATTTCCTCACAATTGAAGACAAATTTGATCTTTCATCAGAACGTACTTGTGCTTGCTGTGAGGTTGGGTGCTGGAACTGACAAGGAAGATGATGTTCCTGTTGGCATCGGCAAGGAAGATGATGAAGATGATGCGGGAGCTGCCAATACAGGTGCTGCCACTGATGAAGATGATGCAGACGCTGATGAAGATGCTGGTGCAGGTGTTGGCATTGGTAGGGAAGATGGTGAAGACGATGTTGGTGCTGGTAATGCAGGTGCTGGCACTGATGATGACACAGCAGGAAATTGTGGAACTGAAGCACTGGTTTGATCCTCTGCTGTGATGTCTGGCAATATCTTCTGCTACTCAATGTTGTTTGGATCCAGTGGATATATGCCACTGTTCCTGAAAGCTTGTGGGGCCAGATCTCGCTTGATGGTAGTTTCATATGCCTCTTTGAAAACAAGTGCGAATATGCGCTTGGTGACAATTTCCAGTTCATTTTATTTTTTGACGGATTTCCGCCATTCCGCTTTCATTGTCTTGAAAACCCCAACATCCAATGGCTGCATAAGGTGGGATGCATGTGGAGGTAAGGCATACAGGATGATGCCATTGTCCTTGCAAAAAGTCACTTCAATGGACTGGTGACTGATATGTCCATCGACCAGAAGGAGGATGGGCTGCTTCACATGGGCTGTTTTGGGGGTAGAAGACCTGTTGCAACCAGTCCAGGAAGATGGACTGATTTGTCCATCCATTTTTGGACTTTGTGATGAATGAATCGTCAAACACTTCCTGTGGTCTGAATCCCCTGAACTGTGTGCCAGGATCATCATTGGGTGCACAAAGTGTCCACTCGCACAGCAGCATACAAGAACGGTAATCATTGTCTTTTGTTCACTGCCAACTTGATAAACAAATTTTGTCCCCATAAAAGACAGAACTTTCCCAGAGGAAGCGTCTAAACTGAAGCCAGACTCATCACAGTTGTAGATCCTTGATGGATCTAGCAAAATACTGGCCATCAATGTCAGTGATGGTGGCTTGGAAATCAGCAAACGGCTTCATTATGGATGATTTTCTGACAAGAGCTCTTTGCTTTCCAAGTTTTTGAGGAGTACGCAGAACTACTTACGGATGCCTTTTCTTGAACAAACGGTACCACTTTTCAGATGGCATGTTGGCTGGCCATTTTGTTGTTCATCCCCTTGCGTTCAGCATGCTTTGGACTGTCAACATTAGCTCCTGTTTTGTTTGTCCAAAGCCTCTATGTGATGAGTCTTTGATGAACTTGATGATTTCTCCCTCTTCTTGGAGTCTGAAATAAGTCTGGGGTGCTGTGGTGTCCATCTTTCTTCTGCCAGTTATTTTACAGGCAAATGTTTCCCATGAAATGTTGAAAGTAGACGCTGCCTCCCTCTTTGACATGCCATTGCTCACTGCTTGAAGGGCATTCTGCAAGTTTTCTTGGGTCCACTTGGTCTTCATTGTAGACCTAAACAAACAAAGGAGAGAAAAAATAAAAAGACCTTGTCAAATTTTTTTTATACACAAACACACACACAGATAGATCTAGATACACAGACACACACAGGGCCCCACACACATACACACACACACTCGCCATATATGTACACACACACACACCACTCTCTCTCTCTCTCTCTCTCTCTCTCTCTCTCTCTCTCTCTCTCTCTCTCTCTCTCTCAATGAGTCAGAGGTGGCCTGTCTTGTGCAGATTTGAATTCTGCCATACAGGTAGATCTAGATTGTTTCTGAGCTCTTGGGGTAGGAACAACTTACTAGAGTCTACAAAACGACTACAACCTGGCTTTTGGTTGCACAAAGGACATGCAATATTTTCTTCTGCCCTCCCTGCAACCACATTTGTTGCAAGTGGGCAATATTGATTTCAGTCATACCCTAAGTGCAACCACTGCCTCTCTGTCGCTATTTACTGCCATGAATATGATTGACATGAATAAATAACACTCCTAACATTCCATGAACAGGATGAGTTGATGTACAGGCAGAAAGCAATATAAGCATGTGCAAAAATGATACTGTAAAAAACTCACCAAAATTTCGCTGAGCGATGTTTTTGTGCAACCAGAACTTCAGATCAACTTGTGCCAAGCATATGCACCAATGGTGAACTGAAAGTGAAAAATGATGTTAGTTAAATCAAAGGAGGCCACCAACGAACTTATTCCCTTCAAACTTCACTGGTGACAGTTACACAAAGTGGTTGCACTGAGGGCTGGTTGCAAGCTGGGCAAGTTACTCTAACTACTTTGAAGGTAATCTTGATTTATCTTAATGAGTTTTCTTATTCTGTCACGTACATAGGCGCTGTCTGTCAGTTTCGAAACTTTGAGGCCCATGATTAGTTATGTTTACCCTGATGTGAAACTTAAGGGGCCGCAAGGTAACATTGTTTTCATTTGTGAGCAAAGTTTATGTATAAAACAGCCTAACTATGTCAAGTCCATGAAAAAGCTGATGAATACTTAACCCTTGGAGAAAAGATATTATAGTGCCCTCATTGTGAGTAAATCATGTTAAAAATGAATGGCTTTTCCAATTGGTTACTAAAAAAGGGGGGGGGTACTTTAACATTTTATCGCCGCAACTGGAGGCACCATTTTATTTCGCGTACCTGTCATTGAAATCCAAGGAAGAAATCAGTATTTTAAACTATGACCGAAGCATGAAATAACAAACTTAAATTGTGTTTTTGATGAAGGCCGTCAATGCTTCTGCTACTACTCTAGTAAGAATGTTCTTTGAAACTTTGAACACAAAATCCTTCAAGAATTTAGGATGGTTTAGTATCTGATAGATGACACAAGAGTCTTGATTGGACTTTGGAATAGTTCTTCAGATGACATGACTACTATGCAATGGATATGTCACTTTTGATTGATTTAGAATTCACAGTCATAGTCATCATAGTCACTTGATTAAATGGCACCATTTGCATGGGGATTTTTTTGTGTTTGACAGAATGGAAAATTAATTCTCCCAGAAATTAATATTGGTTCTGAGGTGCAGATAAAAGTTGACTCTTATCCACGTTTTATTTGCAAGAAAGGCGAAAGACACAAAATTAATTGGTTTCAACAAGTGATGGAATTCCGAGAATGTCATCAATTCAGATGCCATGATTCTGACACTTAGGAATTATCATGGGAATGAACAAATTGAAGATGAAATCGAATTAGTGTTGGAAAGACGGATATGGTGTGTCTAGTGATGAAGACTGTCAGTGACAGACAAGAATCGCAATGTCAGGTATTCAATGTGTTGGATGGTGACTCTTGCACAAAAGAGCAACCATTGGAATTATGAACCTTCCTTCTGATGATCACTGTGCAATTCACATTTCTAAAACTGAGGTTCATGGTGAATTTATGTAGTGATAAATATTGAATTTTGAAATCTAGTTTCAAATATTATCTTCTAAAATAATGAAATCCTCGTGTACAGTGATCAAGTGCACTACAAAAATACCTATTTAGTACATAGGATATTGTATGAGTCATCATACAAGTATATGGAGTTGGAGAGAGCATCAGTTGTGATATTTTAGCAAATTTCAGAAAGTATGAGGGTTTAAAGAGATGGAGTGTCTTTGCAGCCAACAACTGATTCATACAGTTTTTTGTTTTGTGTGTAAAAGAAAATGTTTTCAAAAGTCTGTTTATCGTAAGCTGGTTGTGGTTCTGGCCACCCAGAGTGACTTTGAGCCATTAAGAAAGATAAAAATATGATCTCTGCATTTTAAACAAAATTTCCAGATTCTATGCGATTTCATAATTTTACTAACTCGTTATGGTGCAGCAGAGTTATTTACACTTTTTTTTATTTTTTTACACTCAATAACCCCAGGTAGCCAGAGTCACCCCAGCTTACGGTACATTTGAAATGAGTTGGAGAAAGAAAAACTTTAACTCCCTTCTGTCTGCTTCCAAATTTGTAAGATCAGCCTTTATACAATTGAAATTTCACTTGCCTCATTTTGTATCACATCATCTTACTGAGTTGGTTCATTGATATATTGGCAACTGTTTTCTTGCTCTCCTTTTTCCCTCCCACTACGCCCTCTTTGTAAGACTATGCATCACCTGACAACAATTGAAAAAAATGGATGGCTTGAATGTTAACATCAAGTTTTATTGTCCGAATAATATTTAGAACACTTCAAATATTTTAAATACCTTTTTCAAACAAGCAGAACAATACTTAGATTTGTGACAAAAGTAACTTTATCTCCACTGTTTTTTTTTTCCCCTCAGATTATTTTGCAATGAGTTAGAGCAGATGTTGAATGAAAAGCATTGATACATTAAATGGTATAAAGCAAGAATTATTTGTGACCTACTTTTGTGTTTCAATACTAAAATCTCTATTAAAACGCAGCATGTTTTTAAATGCTAGTATAATTTATTTTATCAAAATATACTCCTTGTAAGATTTAGAGATTGCTTGAGTTTTTAAATATTCTCTCTTCATAAAATTATTTCACTTAAAACAAAATGCTGTCATACCAACTTATTTGTTGAAACAGAATTGCATGGATCTTTTGGTAGGACTTGTCAAGTAGAGAACTTGAATTTTATTCTGCTCGTTATCTCGAGTACTCTTTTTTGGGAAAAAATGTTAGTCAATATCTTTATAACCTATAAAGTTAAGGTATTTCTTGCTCTGACATTGATATTAAAAACCTTCTTTTTTATATTTAAATTAAAATGAACTTGATATACTTAATCATGAATATGTGAGCGACTTCATAAAGGTGAACTAATTTACATATTCCTTTGAAAAATGATCGTTCATTAATTAATCTTATTAGATGATTGATTTCATTTAACTATTATGCTTAATTATTTTATGCATAGTTTCTATATTCTGCATAATTGCGTAGAATTTAGAATAAAAACGTTTTAGCACACTGACATATAGAAGTGGCCTTGTTTGTGTGTGGGCATACGAAAGGTTTTTACCAAACCCCTCTCTGAATATTTGATGTACAAATTTGAAACTTGATATATAGGTTATTTGGACCTTGGAAACACTTCTGGTTTGGTTTTTAGCCTGTAAAAATAGCTGCTAAAGGGTTAAAATAAAAAAAAAACAGCTGACCTTGGCAGGTGTAAATCGACTAACTGCAGACTAAAAAACAGTCAAAAGTATGCTACAGGTCCAAATGCTATATATATATATATATATAATATATATATATATATATATATAATATATATATATATATAATATAAAATTGATACTTTGTAGATCACATATTCAGAGAGGAGTTTGGTAAACTTTTTGCACAGACACGCATGTGACTTCTGAGTATGTGTACATATACATTTTTAGCTTAAAGTTATTTCTTTTTTATCCACCTAGTGAAAGTTTAGACAGTTATGAAGGCTGGAGTGCTGAATGTTTTGGTTTAGATTCCAGCTGACAGCACAATTTTTTTCAACTTTGGAAATCATTACTATATATACTAGGTACAATATAATAATCAACAGAATTTGCTGTATGATAATAAATACGAAATCTGTATCAATTAAAATATTCTATTTAAGTGTACTTTACGAGCTGCTTGTGTGTGTGTTTCCTAATTTAAATTCTATGATGTGAAATAGTTAAATTTCAAATCTAGAATTTTTATTATATGCAATTTCCATACTAGTTGATCAATTGCATTACATTATTCTGAAGTGTGTGTGTGTGTGTGTGTGTGTGTGTATATATATATATATATATATATATATATATATAATCATCAGAATGTATATACTTTAAAGTATATATTCCATAAGTTATACTTATTTATGAATTGTAGCAAATATTAAGCTAAATGAATGTTTTTGTAGACTTTAAATATCCCCCCCCCTTTTTTTCTCCAAATTTGTTTTTCATTTTATATATTCAACTTTATAGTAGTATTTCAGGAATAGCCATTTGTCTCTGAAGTGTTAATGTTTTGCTTTCCAAGGAAACATGCAAGTTTAGGTGTCTGCTTAAAAATATCAGAATAAAATAAGAATTTGAAAGAGGATTGATTTCTTCTTTTGGCGTGAAAATTTATATAATATATATATATATATATATATATATATATATATATATATATATATATAATGGTATTAAAATGCAATATTGAAATTTTTTTTTTCCAAGAAAAAAAATTTTAATGAGAACATTGCCTTGCTTCCATTTTTATTTCATTTTAATTGTAATTAAAATATCAACATTTAAATCCAACTAAAAGTGAATTATCAATGTAATCGTCAGATAAGAGGCAACGTACACAAAATATGTGAATAAAAAATGATCAGTGTTTGTATTACAATAGATGATTAAAGCTGGATTATTGTAACACTGCCGTTTCATGCTAATTCCGATTGTCAGAAAAGTATTCTTATCCCACATGTCTCTATTAGAATGCAAGTCTGAATTATCCCAAATTGAATTCCAGTGCTAAATTTTCAAATTTATTTGGCATATTTTCAGCTGGAAGTCATGTTTTATTGGTTGAACTAGTGATTTTATTGATTTATAAATTATATTTTTGTTCTAAATTTGAGATGCTACTACTAACAAAAAAAGCTTAGTTATTTGTGTTGAAAATTAAATTGCAATTGAATTTTATTACATGGTGATTTGTTTTTCTATTAATATTTATTTTATTTTTAATGTGAAATGTAACGAATATTAAGATACATTTTTTGATGACTAGAAGAACGGTTAGAAACTTTGAAGTTTCATTCATTTCTTATAAATAGTAAATTTAACAAAAAAAAAAAAAAAAAAATTGATAATATACCAATCAAGCTCTTAAAATTAAAAATTTGATGCACTGAAATCTTATCTGTATTCAAAAAGTTTTTTTTTTAATTCTATTATCACCCCCACCTTCACCTAACATTTGTGCTATTTGAGTTGAATTTTGGAGAAACAGTTCTTAACATAGTCGAAAAGTATAAATATTTTAGTAACCGGTTCCTACTAGAAACTAGTGCACTCTCCTTTCTCAGTGACAGACATCACCTAGTTTGCAGAAGTAGGCAGACAAATGGCTTTAAACTGCATTAGTTTAATTATTGAGGTATTAGTGCTCCTACAATTGGTGATCTTGAATTGATTTTTGGTGTGATCCCCAAATGTAACTGGCAAATTGGTGCTAGTCAATACTTCAACTTCAAAAACAGATATGGCCTGGTAACTGAATCTGAAGTTGACTCCATTTTGACTAAACAATTCCACTAAATTGACGCAAGAAATATAATTGTACAGAATACATGTTTTTCATGCGTAGTCTGTGCATTATAACAGGAAATAGCTCAAGAGACAGATCTTGAAATTTCTCCTCTCGATAAGTAGCTACCAGATACGTAAGGAGGAATTGGTCAAGCAAACTTAAACTTCAGAAAAGAAATGACAGCACCAACTGCAGAAGGTGATGTAACCGTCAAGTTCATGCATCCTTATGGAGCATGCAAGATATCTTATTGGCTATAAATTGATAATACATGGTTTGTTCCAATCAAGATTCTTTGCATTGTTTTCCCAACAACATATATGGAAAGAATATACAAGATAACTGACAAGGAGTATGAGAAAATGATTTTTGTATTATAAAGAAAATAACACAATGCAGATAATATGTGTTGGTTTTTGTGAAGTTTGCTTTTATTGTAAATATCTTATCGCTGTGAGACTGTTTTGTCTTTTAATTTTTACTTTGTAAAACTTATTTCAATATGAATCTTGTACACATTTAGATTATCTTCCCAACTGCATCTCACATACCTTAACTAGTTCCTTCTTCGAATAGGGTATTTCTGAACCCTCGAAAAAAAGACTTAATTTTGAATAGGCACTGTGAGTAAACAAAAGAACTTCTTCCATTTTTGATTCAAAGGTATTTCATAGTGTATACATGAATGTCCAAAAAAAAAAAATTTTTTTTAACTGACACCATCTCAGGTACACCGTTTTTTGCCCCTATATTGGACCACGTATGAAAAATTTCAAAATCTGATAAAATCACATAAGAAGGCTTCATTTCTGAGCAAATCTGATGCCAGTTTTGAATTCCTCTGATTAAAAAAAACTTACTGGAGTGAATTTTTAGTGTGAAATCATGTTCCAAACTAAAATTATTAAAAAAAATGTAGTTAAAATTTTGCCTTGTTGACATCTCACGCAATTTATGCAAAATAAAAAAATGTTCTAAATTGGCAACTGCACTGAATTCCATGCTCAAATTTTCAGGATTTCTTAGCTATGTCTATGGTGCAAGTTACAAGAAAATCTATGGATATAGGTGTCCAACTCCTTAATTGTTGGATGATTTGACATGGAATTACCTATATACATTAGGATTTATTAATCATCTTTGTTTAAGGTATTCTGTTGAAAAATAAATTTTACATGTAAACTTTCGTTTAGTTTTCATTTATGCTTCATATATATATATATATATATATATATATAGTATGTGTGTGAAGAAATAGGTGAAATAAAGACCTGCTTTTCAATGAGAACTTGCAGGGAGTGGTTTCGGTGAAACGTATTTTATTTCTGCTTAAACATTTAAATTTTTTTTATTATTGCTTTGTTTTTTTATAAATGTGATGGTATATGATCTAAATTGTATATCTGAAGAAAGACATGAATGTATTTGTACATTCACCCATTAATTCTATTTTATTGACATTAATTTCCTAAACAAGTATGAATGCAATTTGTTTGAGGAATTTACTTTCAATTGCTGTTCTACTACTCCCTCTTTCACTAACATTCTCTGATCTCTAAATCTTAACGCCCAATTTCTTATTTTTTTCACATTGTTATGAACTGGAAAATCCACTTTTAAGTTTTCTCTTTTGAGAATTTTACTCAAGTCCTTTTCATTCATTGGACAGGAAAATGTTTCCACTTATATATATATATATATATATATATATCTCCGTGAATAATTTCAAAAGTTGTCATAATATGGGAAATACGTTCTGAAGAAATATTTCCTTATTTTTCTTTCATTTAAAAACTAACGACGCCATTAGAATAGTACTCGCTGTTAAGCAGAATTGTAATGTTAACACTGATGTTTCTGTAATCATTAATGAAAATGTGGCAGAATATGAAGTTCAGGGGTGGGAGCACGAGTATCTTTCCACAATTTTCTTGGGTCCTACTAGTAAATAAAGTATGAATTATTTGAAATTTCAACTCCTTTTTATTGAATATTTGTTTATAGTTCTGATGTTTATATAAATAATAATACACATAACTGAACACTTCCACTGCAGTTTCTTAATTCATCGAATCATCAGAAGTGTCTTAATAAATTCCTGAATGTTTTAATTTGAATACAAGTTCAAATGGAAAGGGAAAAATCAACTTTTTTTTTTTTTTTTATTATTACATCTTAATTATAGGTCATCGGTTACCTGACTAGAGTATTTAATACTATATGTCAAGGCTTTGATCCTCTTCTTTCAAAGAGTCAAGTATCACTAGTTGTAATGCACATAAAAAATGTGAGGATATGGTTACTGGCTCAGTATGAAAATTGGTAGTCATGTAGAAAAAAAAAAAAAAAAAATTCCCCCACTCTTTATCTGTGCCTAAATCAAAACGTGGATTCCATGAACAAAGCTTCTTTCTTAGAACTGCACGCCTGTGGAACTCTGTTCCGTCTGTCTGCTTCCCACCGGACTACAACTTAGATGTCTTCAAGTCCAACGTTAACAAATTCCTAATGAACCGCCCCCTTAAGTAAACACTTCATCAAATCTCCACACTAACGTAATGTACTTACAATAACCCTTATCCCTGAGTGGCTTCCGGGCCTTGATAAGTGGTGATCACTGTAAAAAAAAAAAAAAAAGGTCTGGGTGGTCCTTCCATTTTGCAGCCACGCGTGACTTGAAGGCTTGACTGAGGGAACATTAACAGGAACTTAATCTTTCACTGTTTGAAACGGGCTTCCTATGGTATGTACTTCTCTTCTAAAAATTTGTTCACACGTCAAAAAATAAAAACATAGCTTTGTACAACAAAAAACATATAAATTATACATATGAACAATTTGTATATTTGAGATAGACAACCATCCTTTATACAAACGTTTTAATAAAAATCGATTGAATGTGAAACGTTTTTATGAAAAAAGACTGAACACCTTGTAGTTACTAACTTTAAAACTGATCCAGGAATTCATGAACGCCTTGTATGAAAATCTTTCAGATTCCTTATTCAAGAACTATTTATAGATCGTAATAGTTTGTGTGCAAAAATCCTTATTTTTGATACTGTAAATAATGTACAAGTTTGTATGTTATTATTGTACCTCCTATCTCTACAGATGTAACCTCTACAGGCATGTTACTATATTGTCATTTACTAAAAAGTCTTTCTTTTAATCTTCTTCACAGCACTTCTGGACAATGATGGCATAAACTGACCATTACCATCATCCTCATCATTATCATGTCTGTTGTAATTAGTAATTATGCTGTATATGTTCACTTTCAGCAAACTCCTCTGATGGTGCGGCCACAACCATTCCACGTATGTATTTTACATCAACCTTACACCACAGTGCTTCGTTTTTGAATCCTATGTGTCTGCATAGGGTTTTGTCATCCCTTGGTCGCCTTTTTCATCAATCAACCCTCTCCCCTCTTTTTTCATTTCATTCTAATAAAAAAAGACAAACTTGGTTATTTTTGTTTTCTTGTTTCTTTGGATAGATTTAATATAACAAAGAATTTGCTGTGGTACGAAAATTTTAGTTGCCTTTTGTGTGGATACATCATCTATATAATAAAATTGTCAGACAACATATTTCAATTGCCTGTGGCAACTCAAATGTAACTTTTCAAATTGTTAAACAATTTAATTGATGACCATAGGATACCATAATTTAATTAAAAAAAAAAATATTTCTTATGCCTATTTCTGAAATTTTTAGATGAGGGATTGATTTTTCGTATTTGGATTCTTTGAACTACTATTCTCATGAGTTTTATTTTCACAATGTTTCGGTCAATATAATCTTTGACATCTATCAGATTTCTTAGCAAACTCTGAAAATCTTTTGCTGAACTCTGGAATTTTCACAGAATTTTAAACAAAACCCTTTATTTCTGTGCAGATTCTTGAATTCGACAAGATACACCTAAAGGTTGGAGGTTACATTGTCCAAAAACATGAAAATAACACTAAAGATGGGAACAGTAGTCTGAAGAATCCAAATATGGACATGTCTATTATGTCATTAAAAGAAAAAAAAAAGCTGAAAATGTTTATGGGATTTCTATTTCAGTATTTTGAGAGACATCGATTTTATGGTTAAACTGATTGTTAATGACCTATATCTTCATTAAATTACCATTCCAAATGTGTACATATTTAAAAGTAATTAAGAGCAGTGCCAACTAGTAAGAGTTAAAAAAATAAGTTAAGTTGTTATTTTCGCCTGATAACTTACAAGATTAGAATAATTTAAAAAAATTTTTTAATGTTTTTGAAAAGTTATCAAATAAAAAGATTTTTAATTCTTATGATGTATCCTGCACATAAAAGGAATACAAGTTCTATAAAGTATTCAGAAAATAAAAATTCCATAAATATATGATCTAGTTATGAATAAATTTTCTCCTTTTAGAAAAAATTGTATTTCCCTGTATAAGTTTCCAAATTGTATTGTCAAATTTTGTCCTTGAGTGGATTTTTTTTTTTTTTTTTTTTTTTTTTTTGTATACTGTGATTGATGGGAAGTTACAAAAGATTTTTGTAAATAGATTTTTAAATGTTTTTAGTTTTCCAAAATTTATAAATTGCCTTTATACCACAAGAGTTAAATAAAATATACAATAAGGAAATAGTGTAACTTTTCAAGTATTATAGTTACTTAATTATATTTAGAACATTGAAAACCAAAGAATCAATGAACTTATTGGATGAATTATTTAAAACTAAAGTTTTTTATGTTAGATGTTTTCATAAGTAATAAACATTTTCTAATTTAGTGATATGTCAGTCACTTAATATTAATAAATCTGTTAGATGGTGTTTATATATATATATATATATATATATATATATATATATATATATATATATATATATATATTATAAAATGATTATTTTCATCTTACAATTTTTAAAACTAATGGCTTAATAATTTGTGAAAAAATGGAGGGAAGGAGTGTTCAAATGATATTTAGAGTATCACTTGAAGAAAACCATTACATTAACTGAATGATTTAAGTATGGACATAGATTCCTTTGTTTTCAAAAATGGATTTATAGTTTTTATGTAAATAAATTCCAAAACGCTTAACTGAAAATTGGACAATTTTAATGATTTTTAATATCATTCTTGAAAAAGTTCTTTTACTAGCGTTAGCACTTAAAAAAAACAACCTAGAATGTGCACATTTTGGATTGTCCTGTAAATGTTAACCTATAAGAGCTTGTTATTGATATATTTCCATTTTAAAAAAGACAATTTAAAAAAGTCATGAAACTCCTGATATATCTACATATCAAACCAAATAGTTTGATTTATTAACAAAAAATCTATTCTAAGACGATGTAAAAAAAAAAAAAAAAAAAAAAAAAAAAAGTTATTTTTCACTTCTAATATTTATATCTTATTTTTATCACTAAAAATCAATCATCCATTACTTCTATAAGAATACCGTTGAAGGGTGGACTGGTTTTAACTACATGGCAAAGGAAAAAAAAATAATACATTTATCATTTGTTCAAATATTCTTAGACTCTTATGAATTTATTGAAATGATTTTAGTTTTCTATGAGAGCCTTCGGTGAGTTTTTTTTGTTTCATGTGGTCATTTTATCTCTGTCTCCACCCTCTTTAAGTACTCATAGAATCGCATTTTTGTTTGGTCCTAATGCTGAGATGTGGATATTTTCAACCAGTTCAGTTGTTCAATATTAATCCAGACAAAAGCCATTTCCTAAGACAAGTGCAGACTTTTCTTTTAATGAAAATTGCTGCAACATGATCTTAATTTTAGTTGATTTTGTTCTAGTCTATTTAGTAAATCTTTTCTAATCAACTTTCTTTCGGCCATTTTGCTAAGTCAAAAAGGTCAAGTGCCTTTTTCTTTTGATGTACACTTTTTTTCATGATCAAAGACGAAGCACTGTTAGTTCCATAATTTAGTGCATCCTCTATCAACATTTTGTATTGTCATAGAATCAAGGACTATCGAAAGACTGGATTATCAGTAATAATTTCAGTCAACAGATTTCTGTATATATTTTTATACCTGACTGCATGATAATTCCTTGAATATTCATTTTCATTCATTAATAATAATCCCCTGTCTTTGCAGTATATCTTTCATTATTTAGCTTTTATTCTAGTCATTCCTGCATGATCCTTTTCTAAAATTTTATTCAATCCTTTACACGTTTTTTTATATTTAAATTCACAATATTTAGTTTTCTGAAAAATTGTTTGAAAAACTTTCTCATTGTTTCATCCACAATAAATTTGAGACTAAAATTATAAAATTGAGTTTCTAACATTTGTTCTATTTCAAAATGGATAGGTTTTGTTTACTGGAAAATATAGCAAAAATGTTTAGGCAAAATAAACAAATCCGTGAATA
This sequence comes from Euprymna scolopes, assembly GCF_053919585.1. Lineage (NCBI taxonomy): Eukaryota > Metazoa > Mollusca > Cephalopoda > Sepiida > Sepiolidae > Euprymna > Euprymna scolopes. Next base: position 183,535,130 of record NC_136482.1, read on the forward strand.
TGTTCGATTAATTTTGCTCTATTTTGTTTGATTTTTTGTAGGAGGCAGTTTATTGCACAGTATTCGTTTTTTTTTTTTCTTTTAACTTTGTTTTTTGACAGACTATTTTTACAAATGATTGACTGAAAATTCATTTTTAATGAAAAGTCTTTTTATTTTTAAGTTGAATATTTTAATGACTTTGAAGCACCAAACAGTTTTAAATATAACTCATGATTTTTTTTCTGTTTGACTTTATTTCAAGATTTCAAAAATTTGTTTTAATTCCATATCTTCTCAATTCTAGAAAATAAATCCATCTAAAATAGTTTTAACTTTCTTTGCTTTTTTTTTGTTTGTAATCACTTATTCATTTGCCAAACATTTTTCTTTTGAATTTCTTCATTTGAAGATGAAACATGTTATCTTGTCATTGTTAATGATAGTTTTTGTTCAAGTCTTGTTTCAACAATTCTGTTGTGAAATGTTCAATTTTGATGTGAAATGTTAGAAATTTAACTTTTTAAAAATTTAACATTTTTAGAATATTTACAAACGTGCTCAATACATATGTAGAGCTTATTTAAAAAAAAAAATTAGTAAAATTTTCTGGCGTTTATATAATTTTTACTTATATTAAAAGCTGAAATGATTATTGATGTTAAAAAAAAGTATGATAAATAAATACCTTTCTATTTTTTTCTAATTTTGACAGCGGCACAAATGCTGTCAGTAAATCTTTATTCAGAATTAAATAAAATATTTTAAGTAATAAGAATATCACTTGATTTTATTTTTTAGTTTGTAACGTTTTTAGTTTAATTTAAATTATTTGCAGCACACGCATTAATTATAAAACATTTGACCACACATTTCTGTTTATAATAAAGACTCTCACACGGTCGCCTTTCAATATCGTATTATGCAATATTAAAGAATTTATAAAGACCAGAAGATTTTTTTTTTAATATTCTTGAAATGTTTTGCTCTGTTAATAACTTGATTCAATATTTTTGTAAGCTTATTTATACTAATAACTCCACCTCCTCTAAAACTGTTCCAGTAACAGCAGAAATTACACCTCTCCATTTTATATAAAATCTTCTAGCAGTATTTTGATTATTGAAAGTTATTAAAAAGATGCTTGTAGTAAACAGCTGATTTGTGAAAACTAAGATTACTCATGTTTTTTTACTTTATAGAATTAAAAATATGTAAATTGCTTTTGTTTATATTTTAATGTATGTAATACTTAAAGCGGAACATACACACAGACATATATAAGGATAAAATACACAGTATATCAAAATAAAATGCCATGGAGACAGGATGTATGAAAGACAAAGGGAAATACAATTAAACACAGGAAGATATAATCAAAATGAGATTTACCAATTTGGTTAGAATCAACCTCTTTTTTCTAAAACCGTTCATTGATCGGTAAATCTTTTTGATTTATTTGTGTTGGTTTTCCCTTTGTCTCTTTTACACACACAAATATATAAAATCTAATTACATTTTTCAAGACTTAAATGAAAATTAGAAAGCTTGGCCTTCTCAATTTCTACTAAAACATTCTTTTTCATTTTGATAAAAAAATATACAAAAATTTCATTTTTATCCCAGAAGTTAATTTTTAAAACATTTAAAAACTTTTGCACTGATAATTCCTTTTTAATTTTTTTCCTTTTAATAAAACAAAAAATAATTTAGTTTGTTCAATTCAAAATGCCATGACCTCATCCTTTCTGATTACCATTTGGAGCTTCAAATTAGAAATCCTACTGCATTTGGAACCTGGCCAGCGATGGATTTTCATCTGATTATTGAATAATAGTCTTAAATACAGATCAACAAAGAGAATATGTATGCCTGTTCCATGTTATTTTAACTTTGATCAATAAAACCATTGTCATTTCAAAATTCTTACGACATTATGAGCTTAAGATTAAAAGGGGTACTACTAAAACCAAATATACACTTTGGTTGTAAATTCTAAGAAGCATTTCTCTCAAATCTAATATACTTTTACAGATAATATAATTTAGGAAATTTGTGTAAAATTTAGGATTTTTATCTTAATTATTGTCGTATTGAATAGACTTGTCTTCTGTTCAGTTCTTCACTTTGGTTGTTTGATTTCTTATTAAATGGTTGCCTTAGTTATTTTAGAAAGTAGACATTATTGGTGGAAATGTGTTTGCATCTCTTGTCCATAGTTAATATCTTTTGAAACTCCTGTGAAAATGTTGACATGTTAAGTAAATGTCTTTAATTTCTGAAAGCATGATAAATTTTTGCCCTTTTATTGAAATTTCTTTTTTTTTTTCTTTTTTTTTGCTTTGCATGTAGTTTGCTAAACCTTATAACACCTGGCTGTACTATACTCACCGAGTTGATTCTTGGGCAAATTCCTTGTTGCTCACTTGCCACCCACCTACTACTCAACCAGCACCGCTACCATTATTACCAACATCATCACCACTTCATATCATGCCCCAATCATTTATACTAAGAAAATCTTTTCTATCTGACTTAATATTTAAAAGGAAAAAATGTCCAGTGGATTTTTTTTTTTTTGTTAATTTAAATAAGCAATTCTCATCATTATTAAAAAGTAATGTCTATGGTTCTATTTCTCTTTGTGTGTGTGTGTGTGTGTGTGTGTGTGTGTGTGTGTGTGTGCGCGCGGAGGGGGGGTGATGAATAGCTACTCATATGCACTAATCCTTTCTGAAATTCCACTCTGGATAAAAGTTAACCAATTGTATTTCAATGAATCTTGAAACTAAAAAAAAGATCTACAAATGTATATACACAGATGGATCTTGGGATCACTGCAAAGAAAAGTTTTTTTATTTGCCATTGGGTATAATTAAAAACAGCAAGTTAAACAAATTGTGGTTTCTAAATTTGTTTTAATATTAGATTTTAATCATTTTCTGAAATTTGTAGAACTTTATCTTTTCCTCAGTTTTTATAATCACAAGCCATGAATTTTGTAAATCATTAGCTATCTCCTAAATATATATTGGGTAAAGCACTGTCGTAAACTATTTCACCCATTGCTTGTTTGTTTGTAAACAAACAAGTCAAGCACTGTAAAAAGTAGTGGTCAAATGTATATAGATATTGGAGGAGGTCGTTTGCACCAATCCTAGTGACTGGAGGGTAGAACTTGTGATTATTAATTTGATGGCTGGTTCGGGATAGGTGCTAGTCTAGACACACTGAAGGACTGTGATATGAAACTGAGAATGATATATATAAAATTCTTGGTATAATAAAAAGATGTGATTAATGTCAAAATAGATCTATTTTATTAATGAAAAGCAGACTAGTAAAATAAACTCTTCAAGATATTTTTGTCTGAGCCTCAGAAGAAAATGTCAGAATGAGTAATAAAAGCTAAGAAAATGAATGAAAGGAGTGGAACTATGTATATTGCAGATCTAAAGTGAGAGGGAAGTACACTTTTTATTGGTAAATCTCAACAATGAAGGAGGATCAGCCTTGAACAAGTTTTACTATTTCTGTCTTTTCATTGATAAAATACTTCTTCTGAAATGAATCGTATCTCGTAGATAAAAAAAATAAACTTGCGTGCTTTCTTTTGTGGCATTAATCTATTTTCAATCTCAATACTGAGGCCTGATTGACAATTCAAAAGTAAGAGATATCATTTTGCTGAAATTTACACATGAAATAAACATTGTTTTATTTAATGTTCATATTAAATTTAATTTATAGCTCAATGTGATATTGGAAAAAGTTTAAGTAAAAATAAACAAATTTTAGTGTAAATTTGTACTTAGTAAAAATAAGTTATTTTTTATTGAAATAGATTTTCTCCAGGCTTATGAAAGTAATTTTAGAAATTTTGGAAATTTGATTATACTTATAGAGAGAAATTTCAATTATCAAAAAAATAAATTTTGAATATCATTTTTATATTACAGGGTGTCCAAAGTCACTGAAGGGTTTTGAACTTATTTTTTTTTTTATATCGTTTTGTAATTTTAACACAATCTGACTAAGACATTGGGAAAGTTATAAAAAAAATAAAAAATGAAAAAATTCAAACAATCTTTATTTATGAAAAATGTCTTAAATGTTACCCATTTTCAGCTTTGCATATTTGTGCTCTTTCCAAAACATTATTCATGACAGATTGCAGAATCTCTGAATTGCGATTTAACTCCCTTATTTTGTTCCTGATCCTTTCATTCAATTCTTGCAGGGTTTGGGGTTTGTTAACATTGACTCTTTATTAAAGATATCTCCCACAAGAAAAATGTTTTGAATTGTGTTGTTGGGCTATCTCTTACATGAAAATGTTGTCAATAAGCTCTTTGGGCCAAAACAATTGACCCCTGATTTTGGTAAAACAATTTCACAACTTGTGTACGTTGTTCAATGCTGTACTTATCCATAATTAATTATTTCTAAAATATCTGAAATATATATAAAAAAAAATAATCATTAATGATAAAATGACAGCTTTTCAACCCTTCAGTGACTTTTTGGACACCGTGTACTCAAAAAGTGGTAATTGCTTATTTCAAAAAGACAAAGCAACTTGTAACATCAGTTAAAATATCAGCTTCATTTTCCACTGCTTCTTATCTATATTTTCCTTTTCTAAATGTTTAAACCCCCTCCCCTTCCCTCTACTTAACCATGTTTTACCCTTTGAGGAGGATGCACTCAAAAAAAAAAGTAGAAAACTAAGGTTGATGGTAATACAAAGAGTGGGTGGAAAACAAAAATAGCCACAAGAAAATTTGTCTGTTTTATATGAATTGAATAATCAAATGTTTTTTATTTTAGCAGAAACAATAAAAATATTTACATCATGAAGAAATTGTTTTTATATTTGTTCATATTTAATTTTTTTCAACTAAATGCTTCTATTTATTTGAAATGCATATTAACCTCAATGCTCGCACTAAATTAAAACTTACATCGGATAATACAATTCAATTTTTAACTTAATTCTTATGTCCAAAAATTCATTAGGAATTAACATTTTTTCTTAAAACTAATGTTTGACTGTAAATAAAGTAGTTTTGATTAGAAATTGTAATATAAAATAAATCCATTAAATATTTTGTATACTTGTAAATTATTGCAATAATATATACAATGATTAAGAATATATTTAAAATAAACCTTCATTTTGAACTTATATTTGTTTACCTGCGTACTCTTCTCTTGGATGTCTTACTTGTGTAGCATTATTCACTTAGATTTTGTTTAAAATTTGGCTTTTTATCATAATTTATGGGTGATACTATGTGGCAATATATTGATTAGTGATCTGATATCATTAATTTAGAGTCGGTTAATTTGATTCAGAGTTGAGTACATATTACTGTCCTCTCGTTAATCAGTCAAGTGACTGACAAGAGGATGAGCATGTATTCTCAACCCAACACTAAATTAACCAATGAAATCGGATGACTAATCAATTTATGATTGCTGTATGGTATTACTTATAAATAATAAATATTGCTCTTATAAAAGTAATTGAGACCTTAATGTTTATTCTTAATTTGTGTGTGTGTGTGTGTGTGTGTATGTATATATATATATACTAGCAGGCCGCTTGTCATTGCCCAGTGATAAAATATGCATAAATATATTTTAATAAATGCAGATTACTTATTGATTATAAACAGGAATATTGTAGGTATTAAACGTAATGTTCAATTCCTTTAAAAATAAATAAATAATAAAAAAAAACTGAGATATGTGCATGTGAGTATTTTTTTATAAAAAGTTCATTTCTTGTAAAAAATACATACTGTAGCTGAGATTGAAACCAAAACTTAAAGACAGTTAGTCAAGTACGATAACCATTACACCAGCTTGACAGGACTTCTAAATAGTATTTTCACACCAACTCGTACTTAACATAAGTAAGCTATCGTATTTTACGACCGCACATGTGCAGACATGAAACAGTTGGAAACAGAAAAATATCCGGTGGCCTCTCATGTACTAATTTTGCAATTTTGACCTCTTAGCAGCCTTTTTACCAGATGAAAGATTAGTTTTCCACATTTCTGAATGCTCTATATACCAAATTTCAAGTCTGCAGATAAAAATTTGTAGAGTATATAGGTTGAGAAGTGTCCTTACATACATATATTTTCACTTTTATAGAATGTCTCTGTGCAGAACGGTCTGTACCAAACTACCCTGTCAATTTTTGTCCTACAGACTTAAATCTTGATATTGGGAATTTGGACGTGTGAAACAAATTTAATTTGGTTTGTAGCCAGTAAAAATAGCTGCAAATGGGTTAAAATTGAAAAATATTGGAACTTTGCAGGTGTAAATTGACTAAATTTGTACCTTCTACATATGTACAAATATACATTTATACTGTAAAATCAGTTAATTTTTAAAGTTGCAATGACCATTTATTATAAGCTCAAATGGTAATGAATAAGGCTGGAAAGCTAGGTTTTGGTTTCAATTCTAGTTTGCACCGAAATCATTTTTATTTATTTATTGAAATTATTTCTATATACTAGGTACAATGTAATAAGCAATGTTGGTTTTATAATAAATACAAAATTTGTATAAATTAAAATATATACAAGTATATTTTATGATTGGTAATGCCAAGCGGCTTGCTAGTATATATTTATAAAAAGTTAAATTTTGCAAATTATGAGTTACATTTCTTGCTCGTACACAAGGAATACAAGATAAAGATAATTATCTTTATCTTGTATTCCTTGTGTGTAAACAATAAGTGTTGTAAATCATAATTTGCAAAAGGTTAACTCTTCCTATATTGCTGATCAATATCGAATATTGAGCATTTTTATCTTGTTAGGATTAATCTGGAAATATTAGAATTTATATTTCAGTTTTAAAATATATAACATGAGTTGAAGTATGTATATCTATAGGATTAATTAATGGGTTAAACTATCATTATGAATTTTGGAACACAGTTGCTAAGTGAGAGGGGACGCAATATGGGTTATATTTAGTTTTATGTAATAGATGTGGAGAGCCTCTGGGAAAATCCAGATACTTTGGATTTTTGTGAAATTTTAACAGCTAATAGACATCAATTAAATATTCTCCAAATTTCAGTTTCTTTTTAAATATTTTAAGCGGGGGAAATCACAACCTCCCATTTTGAAAATTTGAATATTTTAGATTTGTATTAAATTTTGTCTATCAGTAAACATGAATTAAACAAGATTCCTTAAATTTAAATTTCTTTAAGACTTGATTATTTTAGATATTTTCTAGAATTGAAATCATGTGATAAATTTTGATCAAAATTAGATTAAGGATTTCGGACATGCAGTTTAGTATCAGTATATGTTGATTTTAATTTTTGTAAATAGACAAGTGGTGCAAAACTGTTCTGTGCGAGGAATTTTTACCTTTCTTGGGACGAGTATTCTTGTGTGTATACTATTTTAGTCCGTTTAGGTGAACAAAATTACCATAAGTTGCTACAATAAATTTACTGTTTCAGTCTTAGGACATCATCAGGTGACAAGAGATCCCTGGTTTTATTTTAGGGCAGTAATTTACTGTTTCAGTCTTAAGACTTTGTCAGACATGAAAATGTTACCTGGTGATTAAGACTGAAACAATAAATTTACTGTAGCGACTTATGCGAATTTTGTTTACCTAAATTGAATAAAATATTGTGCTCTTTTTTAATTGAGCACTATCAACAAGTGTTGAAATTCAATGGTAAACTAGAATAAATATATAATATATATATAAACTAGAATATATATGTGTGTGTGTGTGTGTGTGTGTGTGTTAAAATGATTAGTTCCATGTAAGTCTTTTGCAAAATATTTTGATTTTTGTTCTAAATATCAGCCAGGGAAATAGATTTTATTTTGATTTTTAGCTGAAACAGACTATTTGTATAAAATGCTATTACATTGAGCTCTTTGTTAGTCAACTTCTCGACAGTTTGAAATTGTCTTTGTTTTCATAATAAACAAGTTAAGACATGCCCAGGAGAGTCTGGCTGAATTCTTTTCTTTCCATAGCCACTTCATTTCCCTTCCGCCTCTTTTTCCTAAGTATTGTTTAATGAACTCCTTTTCTTTTATTTAGAAAGAGAAGAGGAAGAACTTCAGGTGCTTTCAAAGTTGAAGGAAACAATTGACAAACAGAGAGAACAAATGCGTGCAATGAAAAAAGAATTAAACCAGAAGTCATGTGATACTGAAGCTGTAAGTATTGCGTTCATCTTTGTATTTATATGCATCATATCGCGTTATTACACAGGTGAAGTAGTGGTTGAATAATGCTTGATGACATTGACTTATTTTCCCTCTTCCAGTTAGATTTGGCTAAGATTTTTAAGTTATATGCTGTTGTGAAAATAAAGGGGATTCAAGATAGTTTATTTTCAAAGTATATGGGTTTTATTAAAGATGCTTTGGGCCATATATACTCCTCCCTCTCATTGGTTATGGCAGTAGCTGAAAGGAAAGAGTTCAGCATGACATACTATTTGATAAATTTTAAATGCCACATTTTCCCAAATGTAAACAAAAAAATTATTTTCAAATTGATTTCTCAGAATAACCATTTTGTTTTATACCTTGAAATATCTGAAATCTAGTCAATAATTTTGCAAATTGATTAAAAATACAAATATTTTTTATACAAAATTGAAAATGCTTAAGCAGGAAGTATATATATATATATGTATTCCTATCTTGCTAGTTTTATAATAAAATATTTTTTAGCTTTATGAATAAAGTTATTTGTAACCATATTTTTCAATAAAAATATTCTACATAATACAAGCAAAATTTGGTCCATCATTGGTTTTTCTCCTACAAATTTGGATTAATAAACCTTGTCATTTGCTTCTTGTTTATACAAAAAGCTGGGTACTTGTATATTTAATGAACCAGACGTAACTCAGCATTTGCTCGGCTTTGTCCGACGCATGACGTCAACAGCCGGATAAAACCGAGCGTTGCCGATAAAATAAAAACAACGCTACAACAAAAGAACTGTACAATGAAATTGAAATGTAGAAACATCAAAAAATAAGTAAAAAGCAAAAACCTACCGTTCATTTATGTTTTTTTATTATTATTTGAAATTGTTTTGTTTTCAAAATAAATACATAAAAAAATAAGTTTTTTGTTAATAATAGGAAACTTTTTTTTGTCTGAACTGGTTTTTTTTTGTTTTTTTTTTTTTCAATTTTTAATGTAAAAAAAACATTGTCTATGTCTTAAACACGTAAAAGTTAATTTTTTTTTTTTTTTTTTTTTTTTTGCAACTCTTTATGTCAAATAAATAGAAAAAGCCTAAAAAAAAAAAAGGCAATAAAAAAACAATAGGAAGCTCCTCCTTACCAACCGGGTAGCTTTCGGCTATATGGGTTAATATGGAGTCAAAAGGCTGCCTCCACATAAACTCAATAACATATGTGTCCAAAAGTTCCCGGTTGGTACCGCATTCCCGTTTATTTTGTTGCTTGGCTTCCTTCCACATCCGCTCCACATAATTTGTGATTGCCTGTGTTATGGGATCAACAAAATTCAGGCTGTGGTTCACCATCAAATGGTGATATCCATCTCCTCCCACTTTGTTATAAGCCCTCCAACAGTCTGATACGACCGTGGTCCCCGGCAAAACGTATTTTTTTTATTAGTGGAAGGAGGGTTTCGGCGTTCCTGTTTGGTACAGTGACCAAGAAACCCTCCTTTTCGGCGGGGTTGTATCCACCGAAGACCCAGACCGCTGTCAGAAGTCTGCCGACGTTGTGTTTTATTCGGTTAAAAACAGACTTGTCTATTTCTACCGTATGGCCTGGGCCTCCAATCTGCCGGGGATTCCTAAGAAAATAGTCCCTGCATATATCACATAGGAAATTTTTCCAATCCACAATTGTGTGGCGAGAACGTAACCCACATTCTCAATGGAAAAAAAAAAAAAAATGGAGATTTTTTTTGTAGATGCCATCTTGAACGCCCATAAGTATATTATTTTTATTATACATACGATGGTTAGTCGGGATTTTGAGAAGAAGGTCCCAATCCTGATGGAGGTCCAACGGCAGCATGTTACACTTCTACACCTCCAACCATAACCATCGGAAAGGCTTGCTCTCTTTGCAAGTACACAATCCTGGCCACAATGTAAACATCTTTTCTCTTCTGCCAACAATTTCCGTTGCTGGCAAAAGTTTAGTGCAGCCTCTGGGGTCTGGAGCTGGTCCGCAAGTTTTGTAATATTCATTATTTTGCCAGTTATCTTTTTCAAACAAAATTTTTTCAACTCTCTTCAAATAAGCGTTTCTTGAGTTGTGACACTCTTCCAATTGATAGCAAAATTCTCGTCTGCTTAATCGGCAATGCTCGGTTATATCCAGCTGTTGACGTCATGCGTCGGACAAAGCCGAGCAAATGCTGAGTTACGTCTGGTTCGTTAAATGCACAAGTACCAAAAGCTGTATTAGATGTGTTTGAATGAATTATGTCCCTTTAATTTACTACATGCCTATTATATATATATATATATATATATATATATATATATATTTTGTGACATAAAATGTAAATGTAAAATGTAATTTCTGCTTTTTTTTTTTTCCAAGTTCCAAATATTAATTTTTATTTACAAATATTAGTGTAATTATGTGTTATGGGGAATGCTTAATTTCATGTGCAAGTGTGTGTGTGTGTGTGTATACATGCATTCATTTTATTTCAATTAACACTATACATTAGTGTGATATTCCTTTTTAATACTTTTGGTTTTCACAATAACATTAAAAATCCAGTATGCAGAGGAAAAGCTAACTCATTATTTAGTAAATGTTTTGGGTCTTATATATAATTGCATAAAAAATGTTTGTGCTTATTTTATATTTTTTATTATATAGGCAAAACTATTCAACATAAAAGCTTGATTAAGCTTTGAGCAACAGAGCATATATAAATAAATATCCACTAAATCTCAGTAATCCAATTTTTTTTCTCTCCAAATCTAAAAAACTTATTTTACCAGACTGGTTTTGCAAATAGCTGAACAACAAAAAATGCATGTCAATTAAGGATCTTTGATGCAAACTTTACTTTTCTAAAAAGCAGCACGGACGAAAGATCCTGAATTGATATAAATTTTAGTCTGCCAAAATGCACCAAAATGTTTTGGATTTAAAAAAAAAAAAAAAGTATTATTACTTGGTCATCAGAATTTAGCATTATATATATATATATATATATATATATATATATATATAATGTGTGTGTGTGTGTAAGAAAGAAAATGTTGGAAATGTATGTTCTTATATCAGATATGGTGTCAGGATAACTGTTAACAAGTTTTTGACCTTGAATTATTTTTTAGCTCCTTAGATCGAGTAGCTTAATGCTTTGTCTGGAATGTAAATAAAAAAAATCTAATTGATAAATGCAGAAATTCAGAATTAAGTTGTCTAAATGAATGATTTATGTATTTATTATATTTTTAACCGTTCCTCTTTTACAAGTTAAGAGACAAAAAATACTTGGATGCATGATACAGAATGTTTAATCTAACCTGACTGCATCTCTATCAATAATTTTATTGCAGATGTTGAATAGATAATCTTCCATATCATTCAACTCTTCTTCCCTCTCTGTTAGCTGTTGTTTATTTCTTTCGAAATAATTTTTTTTATTCCAGCTTCAGGCCCAATTGGAAAGGGTTGTAAAAGTGAATTCTGATCTCCGCCGAAAGAATTCTTCCCAGAGGAAACAGACGCGGACTCTTTTGGAAGAAAGGCTAGAGTTGCAGTCACAAATTCAAGACAAAGACAAACACATTCACACAATAAAAGAGCTCTTGAAGGAATCTGAAGGTGGGGCCAGCTCTGGCACGTCGTTTGATGCAGAAGTAGAGCCATCGACACTTGTGAGTTATTTTCCTTTTCTTTCTTATTTTCCTTTTCTTTCTTATTTTCCTTTTCTTTCTTATTTTCCTTTTCTTTCTTATTTTCCTTTTCTTTCTTATTTTCCTTTTCTTTCTTATTTTCCTTTTCTTTCTTATTTTCCTTTTCTTTCTTATTTTCCTTTTCTTTCTTATTTTCCTTTTCTTTCTTATTTTCCTTTTCTTTCTTATTTTCCTTTTCTTTCTTATTTTCCTTTTCTTTCTTATTTTCCTTTTCGTTCTTATTTTCCTTTTCGTTCTTATTTTCCTTTTCGTTCTTATTTTCCTTTTCGTTCTTATTTTCCTTTTCGTTCTTATTTTCCTTTTCGTTCTTATTTTCCTTTTCGTTCTTATTTTCCTTTTCGTTCTTATTTTCCTTTTCGTTCTTATTTTCCTTTTCGTTCTTATTTTCCTTTTCGTTCTTATTTTCCTTTTCGTTCTTATTTTCCTTTTCGTTCTTATTTTCCTTTTCGTTCTTATTTTCCTTTTCGTTCTTATTTTCCTTTTCGTTCTTATTTTCCTTTTCGTTCTTATTTTCCTTTTCGTTCTTATTTTCCTTTTCGTTCTTATTTTCCTTTTCTTTCTTATTTTCCTTTTCTTTCTTTTCCTTTTCTTTCTTTTCCTTTTCTTTCTTTTCCTTTTCTTTCTTTTCCTTTTCTTTCTTTTCCTTTTCTTTCTTTTCCTTTTCTTTCTTTTCCTTTTCTTTCTTTTCCTTTTCTTTCTTTTCCTTTTCTTTCTTTTTTCTTTCCTTTTCTTTCTTTTCCTTTTCTTTCTTTTCCTTTTCTTTCTTTTCCTTTTCTTTCTTTTCCTTTTCTTTCTTTTCCTTTTCTTTCTTTTCCTTTTCTTTCTTTTCCTTTTCTTTCTTTTCCTTTTCTTTCTTTTCCTTTTCTTTCTTTTCCTTTTCTTTCTTTTCCTTTTCTTTCTTTTCCTTTTCTTTCTTTTCCTTTTCTTTCTTTTCCTTTTCTTTCTTTTCCTTTTCTTTCTTTTCCTTTTCTTTCTTTTCCTTTTCTTTCTTTTCCTTTTCTTTCTTTTCCTTTTTATTTTCCTTTTCTTTCTTTTCCTTTTTATTTTCCTTTTCTTTCTTTTCCTTTTTATTTTCCTTTTCTTTCTTTTCCTTTTTATTTTCCTTTTCTTTATTTTCCTTTTTATTTTCCTTTTTATTTTCCTTTTTATTTTCCTTTTCTTTCTTTTCCTTTTTATTTTCCTTTTTATTTTCCTTTTTCTTTTCCTTTTTCTTTCTTTT